>NC_050528.1:9526114-9528951 GCF_002922805.2 Oryzias melastigma
GGCAATTTCCATTCCCGGCTAATGATGTTTGGCAATTTCCGTTTCTGGCTTTTGATGTTTGGTAATTTCCGTTTTCGACTATAGATTTTCAGCCACCATCTTTTCTGCCACCAGGTCCCCTCGCCTTTCTTTACCCTTGTGTGCTCTCTAAAACCTGTCCCCCGCAGCATACCCATAGATAAAAATATGCATGGGCATTTTCATTCTGTGGGCTCATCTAGCGGTCTACGACCTTGATAAGTTTACCCATTTTTCCACCAGCCGACCCGTAAGGGTAGTTGTGACTAAGGCCTAACAAGGGGAAAAAGATTGAAGATCTCTTGTAGGTAAGTTGACGGATGGGAATAGAAAAGCAGATTTCTTGTGTGCCGAAACAAATTTTCTTCAATCTGTGTTTTTGGAAGTAAGTGTTAACTAACTATTTTTCAGAACAGCCATCCTCTTCACCGACATGAAAACCTTTCCGACTTCAAGGTTAACTTGATACTTTGTATCAAGTTAGTTTTTAAAAAAGTGAATGACAGTGTGGGACTAGTTTTTCATTTTTGGAAAATAATGTTATTTAGGTGTGAACCGACACTAAACTCCAAACACATTTTAAGATATTGTGTTGTTACAATTTCAATCTTAAATAGAGATTATTTTTGGTTTAATAACTTTATTTAAAGATCTGAATAAAGATGAAAGTTAGATTCTAATCACATTTATGAACACACAGACCACAAATAAAAGTTTAATACATTTGTTTTTTTGTAATTTTAGTCATTTCTGATCATTTCACAATCAACGGCAGCCTCGGCTCTCTTCTGAACAGACAAGAACAATGCAGGTTAAGTAGAAATCACAGGTCACATGAATGTATAGAGAGAAACTGTTCAAAGCTGACATAAAGAATCTGGATGGTGTGAAATTGGAGAAGTGTGGCGGTTTTTTGATTTTGCCTACCTCGTTTCTCCAAGCCCCCAGCCTAGACCACACTTTATCCCAAGACAAACGCTCATAGACCCTGGATGTACCCTCGAAATACAAGGGTCCAGGAGGACCGAGGAGATTGAGAGAGGGCTAAAGGGTGTAAGGGATAATAACATCATGTGTTAACACCCAGCGCCACATTTCATCGCAGCAGCTTTAACTGCTTCGACTTTATACAGGCCACAGAAATACAACAGAGAAATACGTTTAAAAATTGATATTGTGTGTATTTTTTTATGAATTGCTGTGATGTTATGGGTAAATCCGCACAGTGTTAGTGACCTGTGATCATCTTGGGACAAACCAAAACTTATTTGCTGATTTGGACCAGCTCAAGACCCAGCTGGAGTGACACTTGACGGAGAACATAAAAGAAGAAGAAATTTTCTTTACCTGTTTCAGATCTCTCTCCTTGGTCGGGCAGCCGCTTGTTCCTTTCTCCCTGTCAGCCAGGTGACTCCCCTGTCCTCCCGAGGTGAGACCTGGGTTGTCCTGCTTGTCCACAGACAGTTCCAGCTCCAGCAGGTTGAGGGGGGAGCTGCAGCGAGACTGGAACAAAGGAGGGGACCCCTCACTTCCTGCTTCGACCGACAGTGGTGTGGTGGAGCGCGAGACTGTCTCCGCTTGAGGCTTGGGGGTTTCCGAGGATGATGGGAAATAAAACGATGGTGTTATGTAGCCCGCTAAAGGAGCAAAGGAGTTGTTGGAGCTAAACTGGTTCTGACCACCGGGGACAGACTGAGGTATTGGGGTGCCTTGGCCCAGAAAGGCAGCCTGCCCAAAGGGCTGCATGTGGATGGGGGTGTCCCCAGCGTGGACTACTGGTTGGAAAGGCGGAAGATGTCCAAAACCCATAGGAGGGTACATGTAGTTAGGCAGAAGAAGAGCAACAAAGGGGGCCATCATGGGGGCAAAGGGAGGAGTTTGGGCTCCCATGCTGTCTGCGAAGCCTTGTGGTGTGACCTCCGCGTGTGGAGATGAGGGGCAGACAGTGGGATACAGCTGCAGGGGGACGCCTTGTATCAGGGAGGGATACGCTGTGGGTGAGGTGGACTGCGAGGCCTCAGGGGGGGATGCTGGAATGGGTTTTGGGGCTTGCTTTGGCTGGGGTGGTTGTGCCTGTTTGACTACTTTATTTTCAGTGGCGGTGACGCGCTTCGCTCGCTTTGACTTGGTTTTCTTTTTCCGTGGTCCTCGGCGGGAGGGCAGGTCTGCTGGTGGTCTTTCCTGTTTGCCTGCTTGGGCGGCACGACCGGCTAAGATCACAGAAAAAAACTGCTGAGTAATTTATCCCAGACATTAAATCAAAACTCAAATGTGATTTTTCTCTATTTTTCTTTAATATCTAATGAACTATTAACGTAGTATTAAAAAAATACATTGGACAAGACGAAAAGAAAGTGTTTTGTTCATATGTGAAAAAAAATGGTCTGGATGAAAGCAATAGTTTAAAACGGTAAAGTAGTACTTTTTTTCAATCCCTTGATTCAATCTTGATTAAGATTAGGATTTTTCACAAATTTATTGTAATTAAGTAGAATATACCTATGCAGTGTAAATATACACTGTATATATATACATATATATATATATACATATATATATATATATATATATATCTTTACAGTGTATATATAAACAGGGTACATATCTATACGATATACATACATACACCCACATATGTATATAGAGTGTATACCAATGAAGTGTGTACATATACACAGTGTATCTATCTATACTGTGTATATATAATCATTGTATATTACTTATAGCACAGAGTACATATATCTATATCTATGCAGTGTCTATGCCCAGTGTGTATAGTTATACAGGGTATATATATATATATATATATATATATATAT
>NC_050528.1:9529032-9558047 GCF_002922805.2 Oryzias melastigma
ATATAATATATATATATATATATATATATATATATATATATATATATATATATATGAAATCAGCTCACAAATACAATCAATTTGTGTTTAAAAATTTGACCAATTAATCGCAGTTACCTTAAATTTAACCTAAATGTTGCTTCACACCAGCCAATTAAAATGTTGCTACAAAAATCATACTAAAAACTTTTAACATTTATTAATTTTAATTTTAAAAAATCCAAACAGTTGTTTGTAGTTACCAAGTGACCACTAGATGTCACTATTAGTAAATGGATAAACTTGAACAAAATGAACCAGAAGATAATCATACCATTGCTCCTGATCTCCTCTCCTTTAGGCTCCAGACACTGCGAGCAGTTTGGTTTGAGAGCATCAAGTCCACAAAGATCTTTGAAGCGAAACAGAAAAAGCTGCTCCTCTTTCTGAGTGTGAGCTGCCAACACCTCCTTAGTCAAGCCCAGTTTCTTGTAGGAATCCTTCCCCTGGCTCGGAGGTGAAACCACACAGGGAGGAGCGCCAAGGTTCTGGGAGTATTCCACCACTTCTCCTGCTCCTGGAACATCCTCTGTTATTTCTGCACAGACAGCGAAGGGAGAAAAACTTCAACCAACACGAGAAGAAACTGCTTATTCACCATATAGAGTGATGGCAGCACTATAGCAGAGGACACAGGTATGGACTAAAACAAGTACTTCATGAAGCAGAAGAAACACTTCATCAAGACATCACATACATTTATATTTAGCAAACATTTATATTCAAGCATTTGAACTGCGAGAAGCTCAAATTACAGGCAGAAGAAACAAAGATGTGGGACGCAAATGCAATCTACAAAAAAACATTTTCAACAGTAGAATCCATGAAGCAGCTGCACAGCATAGATGTTCACTAACACAATGAAAAAAGAGGGAAGCAACACACAGTTATTCAGATAAACACAATACAGTGATGCTAGACAATTTCTTTTTTCAAAGAAATTCTATTTTCTATAGTTATTACTATATGTAGATGGGCAATACTAAGTACCCCACAAGTCTATGGCTTGAATACAGTGGTCTCTCTTTATATTGCGGTTCAACTTTCAGTCTTTCGATGATATTTTAGGTCAATTTTTTTTTCTTTTGGTTGTAGACCATTGTCACTCAATCTTATCTGTGCTGTATTCTTAGCAACAGGCTAACATTTTTGTCTTATTTCTTATCTACTAGGGTTTTTATGGGCGAATTTAGAGTTTAGCTTATATTTTAGCAACAGGCTAACGTTTTTGTGTAATTTGTCATCTACTGGGGTTTTTGGTCTAATTTGTAGTTTAGCTTATTTTGTAGCAACAGACTAACGTTTTTGACTAATTTAGTTTCCTGAAGAATGTTTGGCTTTTTGGGAGTTTTCTAGTATTTAAGCAACAAGCTAGCTTTTTTAGCTAGTTTGGCACTGAGGAGTTGGAGTTTAGCTTATATTTTAGCAACAGGCTAACGTTTTTGTGTAATTTGTTATCTACTGGGGTTTTTGGGCTAATTTGGAGTTTAGCTTATATTGTAGCAACAGACTAACGTTTTTGACTAATTTAGTTTCCTGAGGAATGTTTGGCTTTTTTGGAGTTTTACTAGTATTTAAGCAACAAGCTAGCTTTTTTAGCTAGTTAGGCACTGAGGTTTTTTGGGCTAATTTGGAGTTTAGCTTATATTTTAGCAACAGGCTAACGTTTTTGTGTAATTTGTTATCTACTGGGGTTTTGGGGCTAATTTGGAGTTTAGCTTATTGTAGCAACAGACTAACGTTTTTGACTAATTTAGTTTCCTGAGGAACGTTTGGCTTTTTGGGAGTTTTACTAGTATTTAAGCAACAAGCTAGCTTTTTTGGCTAGTTTAGCACTGAGGTTTTTTGGGCTATTTTGGAGTTTAGCTCATTTTTAAGCAACACACTAAATATTTTTGCAAAATTTGCATGTATTAGGGATTTTTAAGCAATTTTACAACAATTTTTTAAGAAATATAGGTCAACTTCAGAGCTCTTTGGTGAAACTTCCAGTCTTTTAACAAATGTAACATTTTGCTTTTAAAAAGCTTCAGCATCTTCAGCTACTACAAAAAACATGCACACTAGCATTATCACAGGTAATGCCACTTTTCTAGTTTTCTTTAAAGGTTTGAACTTTGAGAGTTCAAGCAAGATACAAAAGTCAGAAAATATTAGTATTTCATTTATCTCAGGTTTTTTTTAGAACGTAACTACCGCAATGAATGAGAGACCTCTGTATCCCCTCATAGTGAAGTATTTATGAATTTCTCTACCATTTATGTCAACGTGGAAGACTTGTGGCTTATTGAAGAGTTTCAACTGACATTTTAAAAATAAGGTTCTTCTATGATTCCTTAACAGACACATTATTTGGATGAATAAAGTCTGATAGTTGCATCAGGCAAACCTGAGAAAACAAAGGCGGTTGACTTGGCTTGGAGCCCGACTCCCAATTTCCCAACAAACAGATGACTCGGCTAAAGCTGCCCATGCCCTCCATCTTTTGAAGATGTGGGAGATACAGTGGGAGTCGGCTCTATAGTTACGGACTGCCAAGAATATAAATATGAACTGTAAAGGCACAGAGAAGCTTAGGTTATTTCTAACCCTGACAGAAACTAAGAAAAAAAAATCCAAAAATAAGTTGGCTAAAAGTCAATATAAGACTGAAAAGAAGAAATGTGCTCAGGAAAGCTAGAAGCTTTTCTATTTTATGCTAAATTGTACCGTCTGTAACAATGTCCATGCTTGTAAGCATTTAGATTTGTCTTGCATCTGCAGAGTTTGAGTACAAACACGTAGAAGACCAGTGGAAACCTGGTTGAAGGTTGATGTTTTTTTTTCTCAAACCACTGTACCTGACTCTGGCTGAGGCTTCTTGTCCCCAACATGAACTATGGTGCTACTGTAGCTGCACTGGCTGGTTATGGACACCACACTTTCTGGTTTGTTTGGAACGGATAGGGGCAGCTGAGTGCCCACTACCGCTGTGGTCGCATTAGTGGACTTTTTGTCAGGATCATCCCGAGCAGAGAGAGCAGACTGATCCTTCAATAACACTGGCTCTACGAGAGAACAGAGAACAACAGCTGCGGATGAGGATCTGGCATTTCTGAGGCTGAGAGAGAAGAGTTGTGAGAAGGTTTGGTAAGAAATCAATACGTTTGCTATGTAGTTTACCTCTAGACACTTGCATGCTGTTGGACCCTTTCTGCTTGTCTTCGTCCGAGTTAGAGGATGTGGTGTTGGACGACGACTGGCACTTCCTCTTCATGGTGACAGGAACGTTACAACTTTCCAAGTACCTAGAGATCACAAAAATTGACAAATTGCTTCACTTTTCATCCACTTCTTCTGTACAAGGACGATAGTTTTTGACTGACAAAATTCACAAAAGTGGTATTATTGTCTTTGTGTTTGGAAATACAACATTTGAAAAACATTTCATGTTTGTGAGAAGTTTCACTACCTTATAACACTGTCCAGACAACTGATCTGCTGGTAGGAGTAGACACCCTGATCATTGAAAGCCAATTCATCTTGGAAAGAGTCTTTGCCGTCGTCCATCTTTGCTGCCCTCCAGTTAATAGGAGGAGCCGAGTCTTTGAGACGAACCACCGGTTGATTTTTCTCTACGGGCTCTGCAATTTAGAGGAGTTAAGATTGAAGTATGCACCACGTTTCACCAATAAAGGTGCTTTCACACCGAACACGATTCGCGCAACATATTTGCGTCCCCCACCCCTCTTTTATCACGTGACGAGTTCGCTGCTCATTGCCAGTCAAAAAATGTGTTCCTGAGCTTACTTAGAATGTATAGAAGACACGATAATGTTCATCGCTAATCATGTCTCCCAGTTTGTGTTTATATGATTATTAAAAGATTTTCCCAATACAAGGGGCCGTGTCTGAATGACAGCCGGTACTCCGGTGTTTCTGTGTCTCTGTGGCTTAGCTTGATGATCACTGTGTCGTATTAACCAGAGGGGGAAAAAAATAAAATTGGGAGACCTTTTCCTTTTTTGTAATGTCTCGATGAGGCCCGAGCAGGCAGCCTCCGCACCCCGCAGCGGCTCTCTGTCCATTGACTTAACATTGAAACTGGCCAAACTCGCGTTCGGTGGGAATGCACCTCAACAGTCACAGAAGAAGGGACTTACTTTTGTTGGGCTTCTTGCAGTCTGATTTGGTTGACTGCTGCTCCTGGCTCTTCTGACGATGAATTCCCTTACAAATTTCTTGAAAAGATCGCTGTAAGGCAGAAAATTCATAATCTCTAGAACTGCCACGTCTTTTAGCAGCAGTTTCTCACTTTTGGTATTAAAATGTTCATTAAAGGTGGTGCGGTTTTAGACTCCTGTACTTAGAAAATACTCACGATTCTGGTTTTGCTGCTGGCTTCTCCTTCCTCTGGCTGTTGCTTGCTTCCATTTTCGTTACTCAAACTCTCGCTGGAGCAGGTCAAGCTCAGGAGATGGTCGTTGCTGTTCAGACTGCTGTAGCCGCTGCTGTTGTGAACCGGCTGATAAGACACACAAAGAAGACATTTTCTGAATTCTCACAACTTAAATAAAAAAAAAAATAAGATATGCAGATGAGAAATATCGGCATTCATTTTTTAAATACAGACACAGTTGTAAGGAAGTGTGTTGGAAACTAAAGGGTTAATTTGGACATGTATTTATGAAGAATAGGACATTGCATAAGAATAAACATTAAAAATTAAATGTAAATGTGTTAGATTTTAGCCATCTATCTGCTGTCTCCTCGCAAATCAATATTGTTGAAGAAATAAAATAGATTTTTATTAGTTGACAAATTGTCAGTACAAATGTTTATTTTTAAATACCACTTTTACCTGAAGCAGCAGCCGGTGGATCTGCTCAGTCAGCTCCTGGACGTCAGAGTCCATGGTCTTCATGTGGCCGTCAGCAGACACGGGGCTCATGAAAATGTCTTCGTTCACAGGACCCCTGCGACACAAACGCATCAGAGTGACGCAAGAACACAAACTATCTCATTTAATGCCCTCTTGACTACCGCTTAGGTGCAAAAAAAGTCCAATTTGAAACAATCAGGAGAGCGACTACGACCGAACATCCCGTCCTCAGATATAACAGTGATTCCAGTAACACTCACATGCGGACTTTGTGTTTTCCGATGACAAAGGAGACCTTTCGGCTCCAGGGGTTGACAAAACTGGACCAGCTTGTATCGAGGATGATATATTCTCCATTTTGAGCACAGAAGCGTATTGATGAGTGGTCAAATGGCTGCCCAGCATACTGAACAACTGCAAAGAAAATAAAAAAAAAGATGCAAGTTAATTAAAATTTGTTTTAAAAAAGCGCATCTTGAATATTTTTCTTTTTTTTCTCACTTTTTTTATGGATGGCTAGCATCATTTGGCGGTCATTCGGATGCAGATGAAGGAGGATTTGGGTACCAATCAGGTCCTGAGGAAGGTACCCAAGAAGAGGAACCGCCCTAAAAATAATACTTAGGGTCATTTCATGTTATTATAAATAACATTTCAGAAAACCGTCTCTCACCTCTCATCCACATCCTGGAACACACAACTCGGAGTGTGTGTGGTGGTGAAAATGCGCTTGTCTGTTGGAATTCTGGGGGCTGTGAGGATTAATAAAGAATAAAATAATGATTTTCAACTCCATTTTATGCATTATTTAACACTGAAGAGTCAAAAAATAAAAATGAAAGAAGTGGAGACATTTCATGAATTTCTTTTGATTATTTGAAGATTTATAAGTTGTCTCAAACCTGCAGTTAGGCTCTCACCATCATAGCCGGAGTGAACCCTCTCAGCCAGCAGGAGGCAGCAGAACTGGTCCTCTGAGTGCTGAGTGTCCTGGACCTTCATCAGGTAAGGCGTCATGCGGAAAGGATAGTATCGCAGATCCCCTTCGCTTTCCTTACCACCACTGAACGAAACGAGAGAAACACTTGAATCAATGACTATAAATGATAAGATTTATTGAGTTTAAGTTTCCATCTATCTATTAAAGAGTTAATTTTGTTATTTAACACTGTATATTCACATGAAATAACATACAATTCTAGGGTTGGCATAACAAAATCGATTATTTTATTTTTTATTTTTATTTTTTTTACCGTAAAGGGTAACCAAACCCTAAATCAACTTTTATTGTTTGTTGACTTCTATAAATGGGGCATTAAAATTGCCAAATTTTTGACTAATTAAAATTAATTCTTGAAAATTGGGTTGACAAAATCGATTAGTTTAATCGCTAACGTTTAATGGAACTTCCCATAGGACGGCTAATGCTAACGCTATCTTTATTTACTCACAAGAATTAATTTTCCAATTTCTTTTTAGGAAATATTTCTTTAAGTAACCATTAGTGGTCTAAAACACAGATTTATGCTCATACTTTCTTCTGGAATAAGGTGTAATGCTATTGCGCTATCGCCACCTAGTGGCCAAACTGAAACGCCTTCCAGGAGAAGCAGAACAATGTTTATGATTTTAATAATCTCCACATTTTTGTTAGAACTTCTCCTTTAGAGAATCCCTGAGAAGATAGAAACAAATTTAATTGTATTATCGTTCTCATCGAAAAATGTAAACGATTTAGCCAAATCAAGTTTTCTTTCTTACTCTACATCTCTTTACCTGTATGCACGACTAGGAAAAAGTGACCTTTTTCTGATCTCACAAGCTAATTGAAGGGCATCTAGACTATGAATAAGAACTGGTTCAAGAAGCAGATGGCTTGACCGTGTGTGGAACCAACCCCAGCCTACCTGATCCGACAGAAAAAGGACTTCTCCTGCATGCAGTCAGGCTGGGATGACTCTGAAATTAGAAAAAAAAATGTTTTAATTCAACAAAAACTCTGAAAGGAAAGATTTTAGCACCTGCAGTCATACGATTACTTGTTGGAAAAGGTGTCTGACTTCATATGCAATAAACCTTAAGATAGACGAGTTCTAACTTCAATAAATAAAGTAAATTACTACCACAGGTGAATAGGGCACAGAATGAGAAAGTGACATATCTAGTTAAATGGCATTTTAAAAGATGCTCCAAATAAATGCGCGTCTTCTTCCCTGACCCCGTTACAGCACTCTGCTTAATAAATATTATTGTGCCTTAATAACCAACACAGCTTGTTCTTCTTTAGGTGTCACCAGTTTAAATTACAAACTCCGGTCAGGAGAGTTGATTAATTTTCCTGACAGATGCCTTGTGATTTACTGGCTTTGTGTGGGGTGCTTGTTTGTGTGTCCGATTTCACAGGCAGATGGCCAGCAGAGTCCTTGAGTTTATGAAAGTTTCTTTCTCTGATTTTTTTCTGCATGCTTGGTTAGATCTGGTATTTATCTATGATTTCACAAATTTAAGAGACAACTTATTAAGCAGTTTGAGTGTTCCTAGTACTGATTTCATGCTGTGCCACCTTCAACAGTCATTCTCAAATTGATTTAAAGACCCACTCCAATGAAAATTGTGTTTTAACCCATAAAGACTCAGAACCATTTTTCCTTAAAGATAAAACAATGTGAAAAAAAGAAAAAAACACAAACCAAGTTTACCAAAGAAAACATTTGAGATGAAAATTTGCATGATATGTTAAAAAAAATTACATTTAAATAGACATTTTCGCCAAATTTGTTTGAATGCAATGCATTATGGTCTATATTGGCTAATGTAGTGAGCTGGTTTCTCGCAAAGACTTGTGGGAAATATCAAGGGCACTCTATTCTGGAATTGTAAATTCTGACAGAAATAGAAAATGGCCAACGCTCCCTATAGTGAGTAGTGAAGGAATCTTGACATTGCCCTCCATTTGGAGGGTTAAATGTAGGGGTAGGGGAACAATTTGGATTTAGCCTAAAAGACCATCGAGAACGCTTTCAAAAAACTTGATCAACTCAAAAACAGAGGTGCTCCTTGTACCTGCTCCAGTGCACATGCTCCAGGACGGCAGGCGGTACGGCGTGGTGAAGCTGTAGAACACGCTGACGTCCTGCGGCGTGAGAAACTCCACAAACTTGGAGTTGGTGAACACGTCTCTTTTGCAGTTCAGGATGGAGGCGGCCTGATCGGAAATGTAGATGATCCTTCCTGTGATGAGAGACACGACCACCGCAAAAATGTCCTGGTGAAAGACAAAGTTGGAACGGTGAGTTCATCAAAAACAATCTTCAATCAGCATGAAATGCTTTAAAACAGAGGTACCCCTAATTATGGCCCAGGGGCCGGATCAGGCCCACTTTTTTTCTGCACCTCTGGAGTCTGAACTAATGATTTCTAGGCTATTATTAGCTAACATTTTAGCCTTATGCTAGCTGTTTTGGCTAAATTACACATTTTACAATTTTTTTAGGCTAATTCGGCATTTAGCTTATATTTCAGCAACATGCTAACTGTTTTGGCTAATTTAGGTTTTTTTGTTGTTTTTTTAGGCTAATTTGGCATTTTGCTAATATTTTAGCTATCAGCTTCAGTGTTTTCAGCTATAAGATTCAGTGTTTTCAGCTATTAGTTTCAGCCATTTCAGCTATCAACTTCAGTGTTTTCAGCTATTAGTTTTAGCTATTTCAGCTATCAACTTCAGCGTTTTCACCTATTAGCTTCAGCGTTTTCAGCTATCAACTTCAGCATTTTCAGCTATTAGCTTCAGCTATTTCAGCCATCAACTTCAGCGTTTTCACCTATTAGCTTCAGCGTTTTCAGCTATTAGCTTCAGCGTTTTCAGCTATTAGCTTCAGTGCTTTCAGCTATCAACTTCAGCGCTTTTAGCTATTAGCTTCAGCCATTTCAGCCATCAACTTCAGCGTTTTCAGCTATTAGCTTCAGCGTTTTCAGCTATTAGCTTCAGTGTTTTCAGCTATCAACTTCAGCGCTTTTAGCTATTAGCTTCAGCCATTTCAGCCATCAACTTCAGCGTTTTCAGCTATTAGCTTCAGCCATTTCAGCTATCAACTTCAGCATTTTCAGCTATTAGCTTCAGCCATTTCAGCTATCAACTTCAGCATTTTCAGCTATTAGCTTCAGCTATTTCAGCCATCAACTTCAACGTTTTCAGCTATTGGCTTCAGCCATTTCAGCTATCAACTTCAGCATTTTCAGTTAATAATTTCAGCGTTTTCAGCTATTAGCTTCAGTGTTTTCAGCTATCAACTTCAGCGTTTTCAGCTATTAGCTTCAGCTATTTCAGCCATCAACTTCTGCGTTTTCAGTTAATAATTTCAGCTATTTCAGCTATTAGCTTCAGTGTTTTCAGCTATCAACTTCAGGGTTTTCAGCTATTAGATGCAGCGTTTTCAGTTATCAATTTCAGCATCTTCAGCACTCACATTCATCTTACAGCATTCACACTAGCATTATTGTAGGTAATGCTATTTATCCAATTTTTAAAAATGTTTTTGCACTAATTTTTTCTATGAAGATTACAGAAACAAATTACAAAAAAGTTTGGCTTTGTGTGGTTTTCTGAACAACCGTAAATGTTTATGTTTAGGCTGTGATTGTTACAGTTTTCTGTACCAGTTATGTGGCCCTCACAATAAACAGTTTGGGGACCCCTGCTTCAAAAGAAACCGTTCTCACGTTGTTTTTGAGCGTGTATTCAGACGTGATGCTGTCTATTTCCTCGATGGTATAAGAAGAAACGTCCAGACCAGACGGCTGACTGTCGTTGATCATCAGCAGCTGGTAATACTCCTCATTGGCTACAAAAAGAAAACAACATTTTAGCTTTGGTCAAGTAAAAAAAAAAAAAATCAGACAACAAGGAAGGAAGCAAATATGAAGACGATGAGGTCATGCGGGCATTCTTGAGCTACAACAAAGTGTGTCATGCTCAGAAAAAAAGTGTTTTTTTCTACACAGCCCGCCCATCTCCATCTGCAAACATTTAGACGGGCTGAAAGAGGCATTTACAAACCATTATCCTCTAAACTACGCTCAGAGTTACACAACTTTTTGCTTCAGTTCTTTTCCAAATTTACCAAAAACAACACTTTTTATATTAAATACTGGTAGCATTTCCTTATGACTATGATATTCTCAAAGTTCGTTTAAAAGGCTGCATACCTTCCACCTGTTTGACACAGCGAAGCGCATACTTGAGGGTGTTGAGTGTGGTGGATTTGCTGTTGTGTCTCTTTTCTTCAGGCAGGTGAAGCTTCAGCTCCTTCAGGGTTTTTAGCACCTCTTTCTGGGTCTTGGCTTTGGCCGACTCCTGACTGCTGCAAGGCGGACGTGCACACACTAAAGTCAGTCATTGCAGCAGCAAGAAGAAACTGTGCCGTGTGGCGTGGCACTAACCTGCAGCCACTGGTTGAAGGGTTGTCCTGCTCTGAGCTCAGCAAACTGAAGGCGTTGGAGCTGCTCGGAGGAGATGGACTGTGGGAGTTTGAACTGTGGAAGAGGAGGCAAATTACTAACAGAGCACCTTCAAAATGGAGCCAAATGACTCGAAAAGTGAGCACGTTCAATGCTGTTTGCGATTTTCCTCTCAAAATGAAATGGTAGTAAGCACAAAGTGCTGATTTCAGCGTCTTTCCCCATTTTGGGTACAATGTTCACGTGTTTCAGAGCTACTCCTGCCACCATCAGAACCAAAAAGGACAAATGTGCTCATTTTCCAGCTGTGAGAAGTCGTTAGGCTAAAAAAGACGGATCCTTTGTGAGAACTTACACCTTCAGCTTCACAACACCTTTTCCAGTGTGGAGTCAGTCTCTCCCTCTTGAGGAGCTAATGCTCGTCTGCAGCTCAATGGGCGCCCAGCGGGAACGCAGGAGTAAAGAAAAAGTGAGGCGTCAGAACCCAGATGGGGGCTTAAGGCAGCCGTCTGTATGCTGAGAGGCTGAGAACATATTAATAACTTTTTAAAATAGACTTTTTTCTGTCTGACTCCAAGTTTCCAAAAGAAAATTTGTTTTTTTTCCGTCTTTTTTTTAAATCCATTTTCAGCTGAAGCAACACGTGAGCTCATTGGTGTCAAGTTCTATTTGACATTTTCAAGAAAATCTATTATAGTTTTAATAAGGATTGGTCAGGATTTTCAGGATAACAAAGACAACCGCAAGTAAACTACAAAAACTATATTTTTTTATTTCAAGTTTCTTCAGAGGTTACATTAGAAACTATCTGATAATTGCAAATATTTGATCATCACCTTTAACAACAAAAAACATTAAACAATACATTAAAAGCTGATTATAAAAAATGTTGAAAAAAAAGAATAAAAACATTAAAAGAAAAAACTAGAAGATAACAGCAAAATCTCAAATATGACCAAATGCTTGACTATCAAAATAAGTCCTGAGTGAGTTTTAAAAATGCTTTTTTTTTTTTTTGTTTAAAGTTTTATTTTGGACATTTGAGATATTTTACCAGTTTTTAGGTTGTCTTAACTTCTCTTTGTTCCATATCTTTCCAAACTTTTCTCAAAATCAGCTCAGTTGATGATTTTATGCCTCAATAACACAAATAAAAATGAAACATTAAGAGCTAAATATAAAATATGTTGAAAATAAAGGAATAAAAAAATTTAAAAAAATCTTGGAGGTAAAAAACAAAATGCTTGGCTATCAAAATGAGTTTTTAGTCGAATTTTTAAAATGTTTTTTTTAGTTTAAAATCATATTTTTGGACATTCGTGATATTTTACCAGGTTTAAGTTGTATTAACTTCTCTTTGTTCAACACTTTTTTAGGCAATTCTCAAAATCAGCTGAGTTGACAATTTTATTTCTCATTAAGAGACAAAAAATTGATCTAAAAACAACGAAATTATTCATAAAATTAATCAAAATCCTTTTGCTCCAAACTTTTGTCAATTGAAAAACTTGATTTACGACTCTAAAAACTAAACATTTGATTTAAGAAATTCTTACATGAAATTCAAAGACAATATTTTGGAAAACTTTAGAACAAATTTTTATTCATGTTGCAAGAATAGGTGCTGGTTATGGACTTTTGAGGATTTAATAAGATGGACCACTAAGATTTTATTCTAATTTTGTTCACATTTTGTTCTAAAATGAGTAATTTCCATGTTTTTAAATAAAATAAATCACAATTAGGTACACAAAAACTAAAAAACACACAAATAATTTGCTAAAACAAGTAAAAAATACTTATTATTGGGCTGACTAACACTCAGTTTGAAGTTATTCTGTCTAACGAATAGCTTTTTACCTTATTTTTCCCTTATAAATGCTTCTGGTAAACTCCTTGCTTCTGGATTTTGTTATCTTATTGTAAGATTTATGTTAATTAAAAGTCAGTAACTGCATGGACAAATACATTTAGTGATTTTCTTCTGTATTTTTTCCTATTTTTAGGGAGACTCTTTAGAAATATGCAGCTTTAGTTCATGACAACACCTTTTCAGGAAGGTTTTCAATTCAAAAACAGATCTACAATGTCCTATTAGATATTCAATTCTCTTATAAAGTTTAGGAGAAGGTAAAAGTTCTGCACTAGAGATATAATGTGTGATGTAAGGCTCTTTCCTCTGCAGTAATACTCTACTATCAACAGCCTCAGACACAGTGACTCACTACAACAACGCTTACCGTGTGTCATGGATTTAACTCGGCTTAAGAAAATACCAATCACCTTTAAAAAAAACTCTCCAAGCATAAGTGGGTCTTTGGTTTAGTCGATATAAACAGAAGTTCTTACAAACGCCGGAGCTGTTTTTAGACTTGAGAGACCGAAACATCTTATCCTTGACCGTGTTATCGTAGAATTTATTTTTTCTTTTAGCTCTGGCCTGTTAAATTAATACATTTAACCACAAAAATGTTGTTAAATAAATACAGAACATTAAAAATGGAAGAAATTGAGACTAAATGAGCTGATTACTAAGAAAATCATCAGAAAACATTTTGTTTATAATGATCATTTCAGCCACTTTACATTGAAATGATCATGAGCAAATGTTTTTTGTGCATAAGTGTTATTTATACAGTAGGTAATTTAAAGTGTTTGTGAGAAAAATACTTTTCTTCTGCCAACTCCTTTTCAAGCACATTTTTTTGTTATATTGTAAATTTTTATTTTTAATCTTTTGTGTTTATTTTCATTTTGTGTTTGAAACAAAAACAAAAAAACAAAAAAAAGCATTAATCCTGTACTTAATGTACTTAATTTAGCAAAAAAACTAGATTTATTTTTCATAGCTGGACATAAAAACAGGCATCAAGGGGTTAAGAATAAGCCAATGCTCCGGAGCTTATCTCTAAAAGTCTTTGGTGACAAAAAACAAAAAGTTTTCACAATTAAAGACAAAAAAAACCCTTCAAATTGTCAAATTGTCATCTTCAAGTAAGTTATTTAACCTGATGAACAATCTATGCTCCATAGAATCTACTGGGTCAAATTTGGCTTTCTTAAATGTATTTATTTTTATTTTTAATTTAATCGTAGCTGCTGTTAATTGCCTATAAGAAAATTGCTCTTAGATTTCATGGTTAAAACAAAAACAGGAAAAGTTTGTATGTGACTTCAGTGATTAGCGCAGAGAAGGAAGCCCTCATTCCGCTCATCCGTGAGGTTGTAGTGAGCAGAATTAGGCGACGAGCTTAACCGAGACTATTACCAGCTCTCTGAGAAAATGACTCATGTGCTCTACAACTCCAGCTACTATAAAAAGCCTCCTTAGCTGCCAAGAATAGAGAACATCTTCACAAATAGCTTCCTAAATCGCATCTAATTGGATCCCAAATAGCTTTCAGTCCCAAAGAATGCAACAGCTGTTTTAGACCAGACAGTCTGTACATGTATTACTGTTACCTGGACTAATCGACTGCAGAATTACTTTGCAGTTTTAAGCCAGGATGCTCCGAAAGCGGAGAGACGGGCGATGTGTGGAGACCTGCCACTGACAGATTGTGTTTGTCCGTTTGGCTTATTAGGTTTAGGAGTCATGACTAACAGAGAAAATACCGCATATGAATATGGCAAAGAGGAGCCGCCGTCGGCTGCTGTGTTTTTCCACTATGACTAGAGATGAAGGAGATCATTAAAAGGCCAAAGGAAACCATCAGCAATCAAACTCCTCGTCTGACAGAGACATAAACTTCACTGTTTAGAAGCAATTTTAGCAGGAGCTAGACAACAATTTACAAAGACATCGTCAGACTCCAGTGAAATGAAGGGTTTGTTAAATTTCTTTAAATTTCCTGACGCCTTTTGTTTGGTTGAAACGTCAAACCAAAGTGAGAACATTGACTTTATGACAGTAAAGTTAAACAAAGTTTACATGAACAGGATTGAAAATGATGATTTCCATTGATAACTTTTGAACATTTTAAGATGTTAAACTGCCTTTACGGGGGTGAGAAACAGGTAAACCTTTACGGGGCGCACTAGAAATGTTAAAATCATCGATCGGTGCACATATAGAGTGAAAATATTTTCCATGCGGGTGTCAGGTTGCAGCAACAAACACGTAAGCACCACATAAGGGTAAGTAAGAGGGAAGTAGGTCAGATGCAGGCATGTCACACTGGTTTATTTTTTTCCCCAACTCCTCCAAACGCTGCACAGGGAGCCTATTAGTGCTGTTGAAGTGAAAGGTGGATGTCCCTGGCTGTTAGAAATCAGACAATCAGAGTATTGTTAGAAATAATTCCATTAATTCTTTCAATCCACTCAATTTAATTGAATTTTGAGTTTACAGATTCAGACACATTTGTTTAGAGATACATTAATAATCTACTATATGTTTTTGATATATTTATATTAATCTGATACAGTTCCCATTCTGTAAAATATAAAATAATGAGATTTTTTAATATTATACAGTGTTACATGGATTTTCTAAAGGAGATGTTGTAACTAAAATATTCAGATCATTAACATTGTAAACAGTGCTGCTTCTCCTGGAGGCGTTTCAATTTGGCCACTAGGTGGAGCTAGCGATATAATAGTACACTTAACTCAAGAAGAAGACGACAGTATGAGGGAAAAAAACGAAGTTTTAGACCACAAATAGTTACTTTAAAAGTTATTCCCTTAAAGAGTTTGGAAAAATAATGCCTGTAAGTAAAAAAAAAGATGTTAATTTAGTCAGGAATGTATGTTTAGGTCGACCGAGCGTTAGCATTAGCCGTCCTATGGGAAATTCAATTAAATGCTAGCATAAAGCTAGCAGACTTTAGCTTTATGTGCTAAATCGATTTATATTTTTATGAATCAATTATTAATCTATTAAGCTAAAATTGGTTCAAATCGATTTCGGTACGGTCCAGTTAATTCTGGCGAGCATTTTTACCCAGTTAACCCTAGAACACGTTTGCTATACACGTTTGCCTGGTAATTTTACCTAATATAACCAAAAACTAGTACTTAAAAAAAATACTTCAAAATGTGACATGATAAATTTGAGTAGTTATTTTTCATTTCTTAACGTGGTTTATGTAACAAAATGGAGAAAAAAAATACAAAGGAAGATCCTAAAAACATGCTTGAAAATGGCTGAAAAATTCAGAATTTGAGAAGAAAAAAATCCTAAAAAAATAAAGAATGATACTGGAGACTGGGCCTTTGCTCCACCCATTCCTGGGACATGTGAGACTTTACTGAGGGACCATGACACTCAGAAAAATGCAACATACTGAAATTAATGTGAATACTTTTGCTCGAGTGAAAGCTGAGTATAAGAAGAGTCTTTTCTTTAGGAAACGCCCATGGAGCTGGTGTTTGCCCTCTGACCTCTCACTGTTAGAGAGCTGCCCCTCCCTGAGTCTGGTACTGAGGGAGGGGGCTTCCTGTTCAAAAGGAGTTTTTCCTCTGATTGTTGCTCTGGGGAGCCAAAAGTCACAATTTATTTTATCATTTTTAATAGAGATTATTATAAATCAAGTATTATTACTGAGCATGACGAAACTTAAATTCCGATGCAGAATTAATTTCTGAAAAAAGGGCAGCTGTAGTGTGGGAGGGATAAGGAGGTCAAAGAAACCGGCAGAGTAAATAAAAAAGAGAAATGTAGGAGTGGAAGAGCTGTTGCGTGCCGATCTGATCACACAGGAAGAAGGGTTGACTTAGAGAAAAGAAAAAAAAATCTGGATTATGAAGATCAGTTAAGTGAGTCAGACGGGACAAAGTTAAGCGTGAACGTCAAAGCGTGAGAGCGTGGAGCTCCACCCAGATACATAGAGATAAAAACTCCACGTCGCCATGGCAACAGCAAGGAGTTGACCAGCGTGACGCAACCCATCTGGCATTGATCTTCCGGCCTTCTAACTCTTTTTTTCCCTCCTTTATGGCCATCTCCCTCCCTAGCTGCACTTTCGTCTAAAAATATCAGAGTTCACTGTAGACTCATAATTTTTGAGACTTTTCCCAAATGTTCCGTTCGAAGGCTGACTAGATTTAAACTCCACTGCTCGCATTTGACTTTTATTTGAAGTTTGAAAGTTACCTTAAAGGTCTAAATAAGAAAATAACTTCACTTAGCTGACAGTTTAAGGGATTAAAAAGCTTAATGTTTTTTATTCACAATGCAAAAGAGTAGAGCTGCCCCGATTAGTCGACTGATCGACGACTAATCGACTATTAAAGGAGTCGACGACTAATTAAATAGTCGATTAGCTGTTACATTACATTATATGGAGTCAGAGTGCAGTAAAGTTGAAAGTTATAATGGCATTATGCTAGCTTTTTGGACTATTGTGGCATTTATTCATTTTTGGGGGGATATTTTTGAGTTTAGCTAATATTTTAGCTACATGCTAGCTCTTTTGGCTAATTTAGGATTTTTTCTGGTTTTTAGGCTAATTTGGAGTTTAGCCAATATTCCAGCTACACACTAGCTATTTAGGCTAATTTTGCCTTTTTGGTTTTTTAGGCTATTTTAGAGTTTTGCTAATATTTCAGCTGCATGCTAGCTGTTTTGGCTAATTTAGGCTTTGTGTGATTTTTTTTAATGGTTAGCTGCATGCTACCTATTTTGGCTAATTTGGCATTTAATTAATATTTTAGCTGGCTATCAGCTTCAGCGTTCTCACCTATTAGCTTCAACAATTTCAGCAATCAATTTTAGTGATTTTAACAATCAACTTCAGCCTTTTTGAGCTATCAGCACTAACATCTTCAGCGACCAAATTTAGCTTACAACATTCACACTAGCATTATTGCAGCTTATGCTATATATCTAGTTTAAAACATGTAAAACATTGTTAAACATTTCATGAAAATGTAAAAAAAAAGGTTTTGTGGATGCCTGCAGGCTGCCAGCTGACAAAAACAAGCGCTGACGGCTGACGGCAGCTGGCACAGACAAGATCTGACTCACTTGAGTGTCATGGTGGTTGGCACCAAATCTAGTTTAGAGGGCGATAACCCGATTGTATTCAAAGCGAATAAAGCTCAACAGAACCTCCTTCGGCACTTTCAAATACAAACAGGATGCGCAGGTTTACCTTAAAGGTCGTCATTGCTCAATTGGGCGGCGGGAGTGCCTTTAAAAGCCCTGGCATTTAGAAACCATTATTCAAATTTCAACCTTGCGGGGGAAGACTTGAGAGGAATCAATAAAACTGGTTCAATTATGTTCAAATGCACATCCGGGTCAGGAGTTTACCGTCGAGGACGGGAGCTTCGGCTCATTTGCATAAAGACATTAGTCAGCGTAGACGAATACATCCGGTACTCACAGATGCATCTGTGTTTTCGTGACAGTGGTAGACATAATTCTAAATGTTCTGGTGTGAGCAGGAGGACAGATGGAAGATAGAATAATAACAAAACAAAGAGAACATTTGCAAAAACAGCAACTAAACACACTTATTTCCTATAAATATTAAAAAAGAACTGCTACTTTATGTGATTAAAACATTTATATTGTTAACTATTTCATACTTGCAAAAGTTTTAGATATTCAAGATTTTTAAGTGGTTGACATCTCTTTGCAAATCAGAACAATTTTTGTTTCATTAAGATCTAGAATCTAGATATGATTGTTGAAAAGTTTTTGCTCCATAATCTCACCTATAGAAAAACTTGATTTAAGACTATAAAAAACCCACAAACTGGACTAAAAGTTTTGGCTTATTTTTTTAAGGATGCTGTTTTAAAGTTAATTAAATTTTGACAAGTTAGACTAAAATTCATTTTCATTATTTTTGAGTTTTGATTTACGTTCCAAGAATATTTACTAGTTTAAGATTATATGAGATGGACCAACTTCTACTAAAATGGTGTTTTCATTTTGTTCACGTTGTTCTAAAATGAGTCATTTCCACTTGTTACATTATGTTTTTGTCACTATAATCAAAATAAACAAAAAAAATAAAAATAATTTGCTCTGAACCAGCAAAAAGTACTTATTTTGAGCTTATTTTTCCCTTTTAGAATGGTTGTGTGAACTAGATTTAGATTTATTACTATAAGATTTCTTATGAAAAAATGACCTTCTGTGTGAACAGATAATTTTACTACTTTCTAATGATGTTCTTTTCCAACTGCGTCAACAGAACGCAGCTGTTTCAATGTAAGACATGCAGGCATCAACCACAAAAATCAGACTAGTTTCCTCAGTCTTTAACCGATTGTCACAAAACATGGCTCGAATTAAAGCTTAGAAAATTTACATTTTTATTATCTTATTTTAATTTTTATAAACTAAGCTGTAAATAGTGTAAGAACTGCACCTTCTAGTATTACAGCTACATAAAGCTAACCTGTCAATCATAGATCTAAGCCACACCTCCACAGCTCAGTCTGGCTCCAGTAGCTCCGCCCCCTTTTTGGGGGCATTTTTTAAATTTGGGCTGAGAATGGAGTTATGGAGAATGTATTTTTGATTTTTTCATATGTAATGGTCGTCCATTTTGCTGATTTGACACTCTTCTAAAGTCCCCCCACCCACCCACCTCCATGTAAAATATTCCAGATCTGGCATTGTTCCTAGATTACTCCAATACTCCATAGTACTCCACACTACACAGTACTGTGGATTACTCCACAGTTTTTTCCACTTTTGTGCGTCAGAGGAAAAAGCTCACTAACAGCCATAAAAAAGCCTTCCAGAAACAACAAAGCACATCACTGTTGTCGCTCTGTCAACAGCGCTTACCTTTTATGGCTTCCAGAGGACTCCAGCAACGCCGAGTCCTTGCTGTTGCCATTGGAGCTGCCGAGCGACTCGTGGCTGTGGCTTTCGTTTCCGTTGCTGTCGTTTCCATGGCTTTCATTGCCGTGCGATTCCGTCCCACTCCCGCTGGACCCGCTGCTCTTCATCTCCATGTCCTCTTCGGGCAGCAGCCGGGAGTGCGGGTTCTTGCGGATGTTGCGTGGTGAAGGATGGGGGTCCTGCCCGCTGCTGTCGCTCCCCTCTGAGGGAAGGCCCAGGTCGGGCCGGGCTTGGCCGTAGGCGCTCAACCTGTGCAGCTGCGCCACGGAGGCCCCCCTCGGGATGGAGGTGGTCCCGGAGGTGGACGCTCTGCAATCTGAGGCTGCATCTTGGTCCTCCTGCGCCGAGAAGCAATAGAGCTTGGAGTCCGAATCCTCTGACATGAGTCGGGGTTCTGCCCTGGGCTGGTTCCAGGTCACTCAACAGGAAGATGAAAGAAGGAAATCACCCCATTTTCATGAGGGTGACACTGAAGGAAATGCGAGATGAAACAAATGGATCTGTGGAGAGAAGGAGACAAGTTTTTAAAAATTTAACCAGCAGTTTTACTAAAAATGCAGGTGGAGATGAATGAATTCTTTAGAAAACACTTATAACCAGTAAGTTAGAACGGAGTAGAGGTGACAAATGTTTTCAATCTCTCCCCAAATCCTGCAGACTGCACAAAGGGCCTGTTGGTGCTGTTCCCAGGATAAACGTGCACTCTCTGCACGCTCCTTCATTCCTAGCATGCAGCACGTCAGTAGCTAAACAGTCAGGCTGCATGCAAGGAATTTAAAAGCATTCAAGCGTTCTCGAATGTTTAGTGCATTCAAGAACGTGTAAAACGAAGGTTCTCGAATGCAGAATTAGCCCACGACGTTCACAATGGACAAGCATGGAGGGACTTCTTCTACTTTTTATTTATTGTTTACTAGCACACGTCTGCCATCTACATTTCACTAAAAAATGAACTTTTGATGTTTTTACTTTTACTAAAATGCATTTTGTTATTTTTATTTAACTTTTTGATTTTTCATGCATTGTACAAATATTACTAAATACATTCAATATTTTGCTTTGACAAAATATTGGCAGATTTAGTGATACCATACATATCACAATATAGTATGTGTCTCACAATACGATACATATCACGATATATCCTAAGACAGAACAATTTATCACTTTTTTTTAAAGAGTAGGCTATCACTTAAATAAAAAACTCTATTCCTGTGCCTTTCGTGGGATTAAATGATAAAAATGTATTGTATGTAATGATAACAATGCTAATTGCAACTGTATTTCATAAATAAGTTGCTTTAACCCAAGCAAATTATGGTGCTTTTCTTTTGGTAAATGAAGAAATATTTGTTCTTATAGGGAACATTGTTTGATTTCTACCACAAAATATTTTTTAGTGTAGATTTAATGTGGAATAAGGAAATGAAGTGGTTTTTATTTCCAACATTGCTAAATGTATCTTCTCCAGTACTTATAAACGGTTGTTGTTGCGGAGTAGAGCTGTTTAAAGAGGCTCCGTGTTCTCTGCTGCCAACTAGTGGTTGGACGTTTAAGTGTAACAAAATAATAAGACACTGAACAACGTTTGCTAATAAATAATGAATTAAATATCTTGGCAGCATTTTAGATTAATACAAGTATTGCCAAAGGAAATATTGCGATATATCCCTAAATCAATTTTTCCCTAGATCCCTACTCCATACTTCACGAGTGTGTGCCTTACAAATACTTCATGATACACCACCTTATGACTTCCTGTGAGCATCAAGCAAACTTAAGATGCAGTTGTTCCTCTCTATGAGCCTGAACAACCCAAAACCCTCGGCATCCATGTGACTAAAGGCTTTACTGTCTGACATCTCCAACATCATGGGTGAAACCGTGATCTCTGAAGGTGCTGCACACCCCTCTCTGACGTGCTGAGAGACTCTCTGGGTCAGACAGAGTGACCTTTAAAACCAGCACTCATCTCAGCACTCTCACTCTTCTAAGGGAGTTTTAGAGCAAACATTAGGCGAGGTTCGTCTGATGCGTCTGTAGGTCACGAGTGGTGGAACTTTGTCCTGTTTTCCAAAGCCTAAAGCGGCCTGTGTGGCACCAAAGCTGAACTGCCCTACAAAAAAATCAACCCTAACTAAAGCGTCCTGCTGTTCAACATTTTTAAAAAAAGGAACTATGATCAGATGAGGAAACCAAAGCTAGTAAAATGACTGTAAAACGGCTTCAAAAAGAGTGAAACTTTCAACAACAACAACAGCAGAGGGTTGGACTGAATAATTATGCAGGAACTGAAAGCTACAATCTTAAAGCCTTCGACCACCATGAATGTAATGCATGCAAATCCAGACTCTTGGGATAAATGCTGGTGCTCCATGCAGCCTTAGTCCATAATGACACAGTTTGTACTCATTATACTGAGATCAAACGTTATCAGCTACGATCAAATACAGTTTCTTTTAACCTCTTCAGCACCAAAATCTGCACAGAAAATAATTTATAAATCAATTTAATACAAAATCCAGGCAAGCTGTATGGAAGACCAAAGATGCCTCCTAAAAAAATGAAATGATTTGGATTTAAAAATGTGAAAATATATTTTTTTATTACAAATTAAGGACGTATTCCTAATAAGGTCTATAAGTTTGTAATGAGAAACACTCAATAAAGTGATTGATTTAATAATTTATTTGATAATATATTCACAAGAAAAACTGACATAATTACAATTTATTTTTTAAAGTCCCATCATCATAATTAGACATTTCTCATCTGAGTATTTTTTAAAATATATATAAATTTAACATTTAAAATGTGATTAAAATTATGTTTTTGGTGTTTTTAACATTTTTTGTGGCATTTTTCTGATGATGGAGAACACATGTTAAGAAAATTTAACTTATAATTACATTTCGAAGTTTTTCTTTATTCAATTTTTTTGTGAATCAGAAGCAGATGAAAAAAAATAGGTTTAAAAAACCGTTTATTTGTAACATAAAAAATACGACGGGCTCCCTGCTCCACTTAAACAGAGAGCTCACAGCAGCAAGAGGGCGGGGTTTCTGTGCGCCAACAGTCCCGCCCACAACTCAGAAGCAAATTTCTTATGAGCTACTGCCGCTCTGGAGAAATTATGTCCCAAAGAAAACAACATAATCATAAATCAAAATTAAAAGACCACTAAGAACGATTTTAGATCAAAAGATGATCAAAGTGGGTCTTTGAACTTTTTAATTTAGCAGTTAAACAAGCTAAAAATGTTTTTTTCAGATTTGCATCACAGTTGTGTTTTTTGAAATCATAAAATTTGAATCAAATCCATGTATTTGGTTCCTAATTGTATAAAAACCCTAATAAACTTGGATCAACTTTCCATGTGGAATGTCACGCCCGTACTTTAAACTAAAAGATTAAGAATTCTTTTCTATAAGCCATGAAATGATAAAAAATGGCCTCCTCAAATCTGAGATCTTAATTCATCTGAGATTCATTGTCCTACGACTTCACTCTCTTCAACGTTTTCCCTTCAAGCTCAAACACGCCGGAGCATTCTGACGTCAGCTGCCTGTTGTGCGTCACTCCCGTTTGTTTTGGATGGAGGCACTAAGGATGTGCTGACAGCGGAGTTAAGACTCTCTGACTGTGTTTGCATAGAGTTTGAAAGAACTCTACAACAAAAAAGAGGAAAAAAAAACTGTCGTAGATCTGTCAAATCTCAATCGCTGATTCTGCATGTTATGGAATTTATTTCTACAACGGAGCAGAAAATAAGAAGATAACCTGTTTTCATTGAAAGAAGTTGAACATTTCTTGTTGGTTTTCCCAGGTTTCTGCCTATTCTGGTCAATGTTTCCATCCAGATCTTACTCAAGAACTGTGATGATTTGGGGCTGTCGCTGCTGGGCAACACAGACTTTCAACTCCCTCCACAAAGTCTCTGCAGGGTTGAGGTCTGGAGACTGCTGGAACATTCCAGAACCGTGACACGATTTTGATGCAGTCACTCCTTTGTTGTCCGGGTGATGTGTTTGAGATCTTTGTCGTGTTTTTTCATCAGTTCATCTCAGTTCAGATGAACAGTCTTGGTGTCCTGAGATAGCTCTTTGGTAGAAAAGTTGACTGTTTTAGTCTTTTGTACAGTTAACCAATTCAAACTAAATTCAAAGAAGTGATGCTTGTTTGTTGGAGCTTAATTACTTATTTTCTGCACAAATATAGACATAGATTATTAAAAATCATACAAAGTGATTTCCTGGATTCTTTTTTTACATTCTGTCTTTAACAGTTTATAATGAACATTACAGACTATATTCATCTTTTTGCAGAATCGGTGACGAACAAATACTTATATTGTGTCTGAACATTTCCCTTTTCTTGCATATTTATTAGCTTTAGTCTAGATTCTCTTTGGGGATGAATTAAGCATTTCAGACTGAATTTGCAAAATCCACGCTTGTTCTGGATTTAAGCAACCCGACCCATGGTCATTCCTTCAAAAATAGAACATTCCAGAACCGTGACATGCCTTTTATGCAGTCACTCCTTCATTGCCCGGGTGATGAGTTTGGGATCCTTGTCATCTTTTTTTCATCGGTTCATCTCAGTTCAGATGAATAGTTTTGCTCTTGGTGTCCTAAGATAGATCTTTGGTAGAAAAGTTGCAGTCTGACTGTTTTAGTCTTTTAAACATAAAACCAATTCAAACAGGCAGCAAACTACTTCTAAAAGAAGAAGTGATGCTTGTTTGTTGGAGCTTATTTGCTTATTTCCGCACAAATTTACAGATAAATTCATATAAATCAAACAAAGTGATTTCCTGGATTCTTTTTTTTTTTTGCATTATCTTTCTCACAGTTAGAGTTTATAATGAACATTACAGACTAAATTCCTCTTTTTGCAGAATCGGTGACAAATACTTATATTCCCCCACAGTGAGTTTGAACACTTCCCTTTTTCCTGGATATTTATTAGCTTCAATATCATTTAGATTTCTAGAGTGAATTTGCTAAATCCAATCTGGCTCTGGATTTAAGCAACCCGACACCATGGCCATCCCTTCAAAAATAGATTCCAAAACCGTGACATGCTTTTTTATGCAGTCACTCCTTCGTTACCCGGGTGATGAGTTTGGGATCGTCCTCATCTTTTTTTTCATCTATACATCCCAGTTTAGATAAACAGTCTTGTTCTTGGTGTCTTAAGATAGCTCTTTGGTAGAAAAGTTGCAGTCTGACTGTTTTATTCTTTTAAACATATAACCAATTCAAACAGGCAGCAAACTACTTCTAAAAGAAGAAGTGATGCTTGTTTGTTGGAGGTTAATTACTTATTTTCTGCACTAATTTATAGTTAAATAATTTAAAGTGATTTCCTGGATTCTTTTTCTTGCATTCTGTCTATAACAGTTAAAGTTTATGATGAAAATTACAGACTAAATTTATTTAAAAATTAACTAAATTGCAAAATCCACTCTGGATTTAAGCAGCCTGACCCCATGGTCATTCCTCCAAAAATAACTATGGTAAAGAGAAGGTTTTTGGTAATAATTAACAATTCTGCAGGTCTTATCAGATGGCAGAAGCAGTGAGTAAACAGTCACTGGTCTGCTTATCTGTGACCTGCTGCATAGTCGGCTTATTTTCAGTGTCTGCGCTGCTGAGTGAAGTGGGTCAGCATACGGATGCGGCATGAGGTGATGACAAAAAGAGATGTGGGTTGTGAGGCTACCTTCTGGTTTGTTTAGCTCTCCCAACCTTTGAAGGCAGGAAATGCGTCCAAAAAGTCAGAAAACCAGCAAAAAAAAAGTCTGTCATCATTTTAGCAAAACAGAAGCTACTTTAAAAGTCTGAATTTAAAAAAGAAAGAGGAATAAAATGGACTGCCAACGTGTTCTACATCCTCAAAGTCCAAAAGTTCAGGATAGTTTTAGTGCTATGAGACTTTTACCCCCATTGGCACCTCTTCATGGCTCAATGCCACAAGATATAAGAAGGAAGCGTGACTCCAGATTATTGAGGGAATCCATGATTTCAATAAAGATCAGAATAGATATTGATTTCAGGACAGATAAGATGCTAAAATATGCAGCAGTTTATTTGTAAAAATAATGAAAAACTCACAGATTAATTTGCAACTACTTGATTATTTCACACATAAGACTTAAGGGGCATATTTATTTGACAAACTACCCCTAGCAGCTCGATAAAGCCTAAAAAGGTTGCACACAAAATCCATTTTTCTAATTGCACAAACAGGGAAGAGCCGCATTAGCTGCTACTTCCATGCAGAGAACTGACTCATCCATTCAGGCTCAATTACCTTAAGGAAGCCCTTTGACTTTATTTCTCACGTGTGACTTTCTTTCTTTCTTTTTGCAGAGTCATTTCTCAGTCTTAAACTCTGATTGCCCTTGCATAACTTCCTAACCCAGGCCGTGACACAGAAATACGACTGTTGGACTGCTTTTTTCCGGTCAAAGTGCAGAGTGCCGGACTGCCAGCTGCAGCAAACCGGCTCCATGCACGAACACAAAAGGAGCAGATGTTTAACGGCTCAGCGAGAGATCTAACACAATCACCAAGTGCAAACTGCTGAGTGTGCAAACCGAGATTTGATTAAAGGCTTGAATTGGCCATATGGATCTTCTTCTTGCATCATAGATATAAAGAGTTTAGAGGAAATTGAAGAAAAAAAAAGAAAAAAAGTTCAATTTTACATCGTTTTTAAAAAGACAAATGATTAAAATAGCTTTTAATTTAATCGTCTCAAGGCAACCTGCAATGCAGGCAAAAGTTGTATTTAATATTTTAAGTCCCTTCTTACATTATAAAGATAAATGTCGATTTTTCCTCCATAAATTCAGATAAAAAACATTTATAGATGCATAGCTGATTTTTTCTTTATTTCAACAAACTTCTACTGCATTTTACAGTCACACAACTGCAAGGCAGAAATAATAATCATAAAAAATAAATAATTAGGAATTTATTACATTGAAATGAAAAAAATGCTAAAAACATCACAAAAAAACTGGTGCAGAATCATAAGAAAATCCTAAAAATTCACCCATAAAAAGGCTGATAAATTACTTTAGAGCATGAAACAGCAATAAAGACAAAAAGTAATTTGAAGTAATAGGTTTTCTAAGCACTTATATGACACAAAAGAGCTTAAAAGTTGATGTATAGGTCGGATTTAGACCATTCATTCCCATTTAAGTGTTTTTTCTCATCTGCAGCTGAAATCTTACGGCAGATTAAACGTTAATCTCCACCTAATTATTCTCAACCCACATTTATCTGACGTAAAAGCATGCTTATGACAGCACTCTGATGTTATCTAATGCGTCATCTCAACCCTCCTTATACAAGCAATGCCGGGGCTGCTGCTCTATTTTGGAGCCACATGTCGATGAGGAAATCTGCTAAAAACAGTTTTTCTTCATGTGCCGCAGAACAATGAATTTAGATCAAAACTAGCTTAAAGAAAAAAAAAATGAAAGTCCATCTAATGATTTAGCAACTGTTATCAGTCATCAGCTTTGATAAGAAAGAGATTTTGCTTCAGTTTGGATCCATGTCAGCAAAGCTGCTAAAGTGCAAACCACGAAAGTCCACTTTTCTCACGTGCAGGCATCAAGGATTTCTCCGCACATTCTTCAGTTACATTATGGAGCACCAGAACAGACTCGATCCAGTTCGACCATTAGGTCATTGACCTCCTTGAATTCAGTCATAAAGCTCCACCGAGTCACATGCAGACATAAAACTCCCAAACTTTTACTGTCTGGGAGACCAGATGCTGACTGGACTGTTCCTCCCAGCAAACTCAACCTGGAAAAGTTTCCCTTTAAAGTCATTTGAATGTTGTAAATGTGGGTTGAGAGAAATCCGTGAACATGGCAACCCATGGGCAGACTGCCACAGTAAGATAAACACCTCTAAACGACTTCTCCTTGCCAACCCTTGTGTGCGTCAGTCACTCTTACTCCTCCTTCAGCAAACACAAAGGGCAGGCTGAAATTGGCCACATCAGTCTGTAGCTATGATGCAAGTTTATTAACAGGGGGGCGTCTGGATACTGCGTGCTGAAAAGGAAACCGACTTTCATTCCCTAATATATGTCTTTACACTTTGAAGAAAAAGTTTCCCCCAGCTGGAACTTATTTTACGCACTGGGATACCAAGTTGCGCACTCAACTTTTGAATGTATTTTTCCTAATTTATGGGTTATTTTTGCATTTTGCAAGAGTTTATTCTATTTAAGCTGATATTTTTTTAATTCCGATGGGGAAATATGAGAAATGAGGGGGGATTCATTTTACGCATTGGAATAAAAAGTTACGCACTCAGTACGCACGACTTTTACATGTATTTTTCCTAATTTATGGGACATTTTTTGCATTTTGCAAGAGTTTATTCTATTTAAGCTGATATATATTTTTTATTCCGATGGGGAAATATGAGAAATGAGGGGGGGATTCATTTTACGCATTGGAATAAATTTTACGCACTCAGTACGCACGACTTTTACATGTATTTTTCCTAATTTATAGGTTATTTTTGCATTTTGCAAGAGTTTATACTATTTTTAAAGAATATTTAGAGGGGTAAAATATGAGAAACGAAAGCGATGATGCAGCATCGCATACCGTAAATTCCCTAAAGGCAGCTGCGTGCGGAGTCCCGTCATGTGCTGCCGCAGTAGACTTTATGTAAGGCGTTATGCTGGAGTTTTCATGTGACACCTACGCATGGGGGGCACGTCTTCAATACCATCACTGTCCCAAACACTCAGCTCCGTTTCCCCTAAATGCGTCACCTCCACATTTTTATTTTTATTTTTTTTTTATTGAAGAAAAGTTTAAAAACTAACTGCGCGTCATTCCGGCTGGCACGAATGGAGTGCAGTCCCCCCAGTCTAAAAACTGTTCACACTGACATGCAACTTTTCATTTTTTAAGACAGAACACATTACCTAATCGTAGAAGAATACAATAGATGCGCGTCAGAGATGCGTAAAACTCCACTGACCTCATGGAAACAGCTCCTCTGGTGTTGGCGGTGTCAGCCTCAAAACGAGCCTCTGGTGTTAGAAGTCTCTCTGTCGGACTCCCATGGATGGATCAGCGCGCGCTCCGCTGCCCGGCTGCGTCTTTCTCCAGCTCCGGCTGGGTCCACACACTGCCCTGAATCCACAAACGCAGGCAGTGACCTCATTTCCAACTCCTCCCGCTGCCCTGCGCCGATTGGCCCGCTGCGGAGCCACTCTCAGGAACGTCGTGACGCTGACCAATCAGAGGGAGGATGACAAACGAGGGCCGGTGCGGAAACTGTCGCTCCGCACTGTGATTGGCCCGCGGCGCTGTCCGTCTCTTTATGTAAGGGTGTCACCTCCTTCACGTGGGAACCCACGGATAGAGAGCCGGCGTGAGAGGAGCGGGAGCAAATCACTAGCATGCAGCTGCCGGTGAATGAGGCAGCGGCCATGGTTGGTCCAGAGCGGCTCAGAACGGCCCGCTGTTATCTAAACGGTTATACAAGTGTGTGTGCCACAATGTGGTGCTCAGTCATTCACAGAAGTTGAAAAGTTCCTCCGTAGTGACAGAATGTGATATAACTTTGATGCGGAAGCTTATCTAACCCCTTTTTGAAACTAATATCAAATGAGTTTGGAAGTTTAGTAAAACATTGGCAAATATACTATATATATTATAGAGGATATAAAAATAGTTTTTTTAATTGATAAATTATTTTTAGCAGTTCATAATATGCTTAGCTTTAAATGTACATTTTAATTGTGTTAAAGGGCTTTATAAATAAAGGTGATAATAGAGGGGAGGGGCTCTCA
>NC_050528.1:9558117-9573594 GCF_002922805.2 Oryzias melastigma
GTGTGTGTGCCACAATGTGGTGCTCAGTCATTCACAGAAGTTGAAAAGTTCCTTCACAGTGACAGAATGTGATATAACTTTAATGCGGGAGCTTATCTAACCCCTTTTTGAAACTTATATCAAATGAGTTTGGAATTTTAGTAAAACATTGGCAAATATACTATATATATATAGGATATTATATAAGATATAAAAATAGCTTCTTTAATTGATAAATTATTTTTAGCAGTTCATATTATGCATATACTACTTTGAATGTACATTCTTAATTGTGTTAAGGGGTTTTATAAATAAAGGTGAACAATTTATGCAACTTTTTTTGGATTTCTGACATTTCTGCAAATTCTGCAATCAAAACATTCAGCATTTTGAGGACATTTATGCTTGTACTATTACTTGTGCATTTTATGAAATTTTACACAGTTTTTTTAATTTTATTTTTCACCAATAATGCAATTTTATTCACTTATTTATTTAAATATTTGTGCATTTTCAGCTAGTTATACAAGTTTGGAATCCAAACATTCAGCGCATTGCTGCTTGTACTTTTGGCATCGATACATTTGATGCATTTTAACTTTTTTTTTTGCAATTTTTGCGATCTTTTTCACAACATTCTTCCTGTTTTTTGTGCATTTTGAAACCTATGTACTATTACTTATGTATTTTTTTTTAATTTTACGCAATTATTTAAATTTTACACTAATTTTGAATTTTTTTTTAACCTTATTTCTTCAAATATTTGGGCCTTTTCTGCAAATTATGCAAGCTTGGAATTCAAACATTCAGCGCGTTCTTGCTTGTACATTTGGTATTGATATATTTCACGCATTTTTACTTTTTTTGCAATTTTTGCGATCTTTTTCACGACATTCTTCCAGTTCTTTGTGCATTTTGAAACCTATGCAATATTAGTATGAAAACGTTCAGTACATTCAGGAGATTCCTGCTATTACTTTTTGTATTTATGTATTTTACGTAATTTAATTTTTTCGCAATTTTTGCGATTTTTTTCAAATTCCAATGTACTTTCTGCAAACCCATGCAAGTTTGGCATCAAAATGTTCAGCACGCTCAGGACATTATACAGCAATTAAAATTGGGTCAGCATCTTCAGCGATCACATTCATCTAAAAAAAACCTTCACACTAGTATTATCGCATGTAATGCAACTTTTCTAGCTGTTTTTAATGTTTTTTTGGTGAATTTCTGGGATGAAATATTGTTAAAACTCTTCAACTGTCGAAACACTTATAAACAATATATGTAAAACTGAATCTATATTCTACGAAAGTCAGTTTTTTAAAATAAAATTAAGTAAATGCATACATACTTTTTTTTGGAAAAGGTATGTTTAGAAACACCATTTCTTTTACTTAAGCCGAAAATCCTTCAACATATTGTACATACTCCCACCTTTTAACATTGAAAATATAAAGACCTATCAACGTTTTTCTTAGAATTTAAAAGACACTTTATCCTCAAATAGAACTTTTTCTCTTTCTCATCTGTTTTATTCTTCGAGTTGTTTCCTCCTACACTCTCCACCAGTTTGGCACTCCTCCTGCTTCCTTAAAAAAGATTTTATTCCTTCAGCAGAATAAATAACAAGCAAAATGTCATTGTAATCCTAAAATTATTAACAAGTGTTTTTTTCAGTAAATATGCCAATGAATAAATGAAACAAAAATAGGTGGTATCTAGGGCAAATTCTCATTTTATTTTTGAGATCAAGTGGAAACTCAGAACGGAGGGGAGTGTGGGCTGGAAGTGGCCCCCTGGCAAAGAACTTGAGACTTCTGCTTCAGAACGAATGGAAAATGATAAAAGAGGACATAGAGTGGGAAACGGAACATTTCAGTTTAATGGTTCTTATCAGCTGAAAGTTCAAGATAACCCAAAGCTAAAATCTATCAAATCCAGCATAGGCTGGATTTAGAAGTAATCAAACATTCACAAAAATATGTGAGCATGGCTTATGGTATTTTAACATGAAAAAAATAATCAATTCATCTTATTTTGTTTTAAAAAAAAGTCTTATTGCAACAGTAAATTCTCTTCCTCGTCTTGTTCTTTCAAAATAATCTCACAGGGATGTCTTAAAACATAACTCTTGATTTTGGGATTCTTTGCTTCATAGTTTGGCACCAACGTGTTTTTTTTTATCTGCTAAAGTTACAAATGTGTCTGGACTTGTTCATATTTCTTCACGCAGCAAAATTCATCTGTGGCAATCAAAGCTGAACTTATCCTTCATCTCTGCATCAAATCGATGTGTGTTAGCTCAGATAGGTTTCATTTTTAACTCTTTAACAGCTGATGTGTCGCTGGTGATGCTTAACCACAAAATCTTTAACACATTTAAGAGTTATCCTCTAAAAAATTGCAGCAGCCCCTCCCATACCCACAAAAACGAGCGGTTGGAAACGTGCTGATGTAAGATCGTTGCCAACAGCTCCCTCCAGAGTCTGCTCTACCAGCACCATCCCCAGTCTAACACCAAAACTCAATTTCTACCCATAGCTAGTGATGATCAGCAAAAAAAAAAAAACTTTCATTTTAGACGCAGAATACCATAGATCTTCCATTTGTGTCCTCAATAGTGTTTCATTACTTACGACGTCCGGCACAGACGCTGCATGTGTTTGTGAAGCAGTGTAGCGATGCCGAGGGCTACTAAGGGCAGAAATATCGTTTGTGCATCCATCTTTGAAGAAGTTTGGATTATTTTCGTGGGAGAAATGCAGACACACGGCTTTCTCTGGCAGCCGGAGCTTCAGGAATTGAGTCGTTTTACTTCCAAGTAGGAAAAAACTCATGAAAAATAACTTATATTTTATAAATTATTTATTTTTAGTGTTCCAAAGGTAATATATGATTATATACATGGATATAGTTCACTCTGAAAGGCTTAAGAAAATCATGGTCTGGATCCTTTAATTGCTGCAGGGGATTTGCTGAAAATGGAAAAGCTATTTTCAAATGTTAAATTGGCTTGAAATTTCATTAAAGAACTAAAAGAGCGCTTAAATTTGACTAAATTTCTGGAAAATCGAGCTGCAGCCAGAGAACGCGGCGGCAGTAACAGACTGTCAAACTATCCACAGTGTATCCCGCTTTTCTCAGTCTTTAATGTTTTAAAAAACAAAAGTTAATTGGAAATGATAAATCTCTATTTCATTTATTACTGTAGTTCAGAAGATTAAGAAAAGATTTGGTCCTGACAAAAAATGAACATGAAAGTGTTATGGAAATGTTATTTTTGATGTTTTTTATTTTATTTTACTGAACGTTGATCGAAGTTTTGAATTTAAAATGCCCTTCACTTGCACTTGGGCTTTTGTTAGGCATTTTATGTTACAGCCTTTTACTGTTAAGAAAGTTTATCTCAATACAATGTTACAAAATAAAGTATTTCTGATGAAAACTATTAAAATTGTCATTCTTGTTTTCATAATTAATGTAGAACTGCTAAATTCCACGAACCACACATTTATTCCTTAAAAAAAGACCACATGTAAATTTGCGATTAATCGCGAGTTAACTCTGGACAATGCGATTAATCGCGATAAAAAATTTTAATCGCCTGACAGCTCTAATCAATACCAATTTTGCAAAAAGAATTAGCAAAATTTATTGTGTTGCTTAAATATGAGCTAAACTCAAAATTAGCCCAAAAAAACCTTAGTAGGTGCCAAATTAGCAGAAAACGTTAGCCTGTTGCTTAAATACCAGCTAAACTAGCTAAAACATAGCCAAAAATTACTCAGTAAACTAAATTAGTCAAGACGTTAGCCTGTTGCTAAAATAGAAGCTAAAACCTAAATTAGCCCATAAAAATCTCATTAGATATGAATTAGCCAAAAACGTTAGCATGTTGCTAAGCTAAACTCTAAAGTAGCCTATAAAAACCCCAGTAGATAACAAATTAGCCAAAAACGTTAGCCTGTTGATAAAATATTAGATAAATTCCAAGTTAGCATTAAAAAACCTCAGTAGATAAAAAAGCCAAAAACATTGACCTGTTGCTAGCTAAACTCAAAAGTAGCCTAACAAACCTCAGTAGATAACAAGTTAGCCATAAATGTTAGCATGTTGCTAAAGTATTAGCTAAACTCAAAAATTGCCTAAAAGCCCTCAGTAGATAAAAAAATAGCCAAAAAAACGTTGACCTGTTCCTAACTAAACTCAAAAGTAGCCTAATAACATTAGTAGATAACAAATTAGCCATAAATGCTAGCCTGTTGATAAAATATTAAATTCCAAGTTAGCATTAAAAAAACCTGAGTAAATGCCAAATTAGCCCAAAAATCTAGCACATTGTTTAACTACTAGCTAAACTCCAAAATTGCCTAAAATTCCTCAGTAAATTAGTCAAAAATGTTAGCCTGTTGCTAAATAACAAACTAAACTCTAAATAAGCCTAAAAAACCCCGGTAGATAAATTAACCTACAATGTTAGCATGTTTCTAAAATATTATACAAACTCCTAATTGTTTGAAAATTACTATGAAAGATTAAAACATAGCTCATAAATATATTTAAAAGGCTTTTTTGCTAATCTACTTAAAATGTTGAAATTTGAAGATTCATTCATTTCGTATAGAGGATATTTTGCTCAATATTTCAAAAACTATCAGGTTTATGAATACAAAAATACAAGCATGTCCTCAACAAGCTTGTTTTGATACCAAGATTGCTGAAATCTCTGAAAGTGTGATTGAGTTTTTATGTACCGAAAAACGAACAGAAAGGAGCAGGAGAATCACTATTGTGTAAATACTTTCTACGCATTAACACAATTAGAACTTTATTTCACAAAACTCTAATTTCAAATGCAGAAATTTGCAGGAACTCCAACATTTTTTCACTTTTTTTGTATTTCTGTATTTGACCTATAAATAATAACTATAAAAATTAGGTAATTTAATTAATAATTAATTTAATGCCATGACTTTTATTCTTTTGATTTAATTCAATTTTTTTTTAAATACCTTTCATTAAAGTTCTGCGATCTCACAGTGAACTAACCTCTGATGAGCGATTTGCAGACCGACAGAGGTACGTCTTACCATCTGCACCTGCTACACAGACAGCTTGCATCAACTGAACGTTAGGAGAAGGTGCTAAAATGTTCCGTCAAATGTCAGAAATTATCACTTGATCAATTTTTGCATTGACACTGCTTATGTAATGTGATGGTTTGACTGATCCTAGCCTATGAAAATGAATAACTATTAATAATAGCTTGAATAGTTTGTATGTTTAAACAATCTTTGAATAAAAATGGAGTATTTACATTTGTTGCAAACTTAAAATGAGATTAGTGGTTAAAAAAAGCACTAATCTGCACTAACGGGGGTCCAGTCATCACTAAAGGACTAATAATAACCACGTGAGATGGCTGACGGACAAACATGGTTGAGGGCTTCTGATGCAAACAAAAGCTTTCGCCTTGTTTGGTGCCTGAAACTAAAACTGTGAGGATGACGCAAATCGGCTGATGCTTCTCTCTCAGGGCCGCGGAAGGAGAGGGCATCCCTCGTGCGAGGGGGTGGACTGAAACGCTACCATAAATGATCAACGCTTTCACTTGTAACACTGAAGGGAACGAACAGTGAGTCAGTCTGGATAACAAGTTGGGCACAAATCTGATCTAAATGTGTCCAGAGAAGATGGAAAGCCTGGAAATAAAGCTGTGAAGAGAACGCCGAGCTCTGGGAGGGAATGGAGAGAACAGTGAGCGTCTGGTCCCAACCTTTGGAAGGTCGTCATCTACATGCAGCTTTTACTGACACTACAATATTAATTGTAGTTCATGATTATTGCTTTCTTTTGGGGGAAAAGATCGTTGAACAGAAAACCACGTCTGTTCTTCAGCTAAAACTTGTAAATAACTAGATAGGGGCAGAGGCGGATCTAGCAGTTTGGGGGCCTCAGGCAAAGAATAACATGGGCCCCCCTTTAGTGATTGTAGCCTATTATTATTATTTTTTTTTAAAGATTTGTCAAAACACTTCTTCGCTGTATTTTTTCACATTATTTTTACTTGGAAAGAAACATTTTTTTTTGTTAATTTCCAATATTGTCCCTCAATTTCTAATGGTAAATGATGACGATTTTCTGTCTTTAACTTGTCAGGTTATTTTGAAAAAGCAAAAATACTTAAATTTTGAGACAAAAAATAAATAAATAAATAAATAAATAAATAAATAAATAAATAAATTTTGAGACAAAAAAGTTCACCATGGAGTGGCATAAATAAAAAAAATAAAGATATATTCTTAAAAAGGGGAGTTTCTGCCTCTTTCTTTGGCTCTTCCCTCCTTTTTCTGTCTTTTTTCCCCCTCATTCTTGAATTTCTTTTTCCTCTTTTTTTATTCCGTTTTGTCTTCCTGCATTTTTAGCAAGTACAGTAAAGTTTGTTTATTGAGCACCTTTCACAAATAAAATCCCAGTGCTTTACAGGGTAAAACAATGAGAGAAAAAAATGATAAAAAAAACGATAAATAAAACATGATAGAGAACAATGAACTAAAAGGGTCTTCCTTGGATGTCATTTTTGGCAACACATTGTGTCATCTTTTTTTCATCTTCTCACTGTTTTCTTTTAAATCTCATCACAGATTTCCTCTCTGCTTAGTCATTTGCTGTTGACGGAATAGTCCATTGCTGTAGAAGGACGGGGGAGGGCAAGACACTTATATTTTTTTATTATTATAGTTTTCATGACAGTTATTAAAAAAAAAGGAAATTATTGTAGATGTTTTTATAAAGGGTTCAGCACGGTGCCCCCAAAGTTATAGTGGCCCCAGGCAACCGCCTACCTTTGCCTAATGGTAAGTCCGGCCCTGTATGTAACCAAAAACACCCAAAACAACAAGCCGTTAAATCAAAATGAGAACATTGCAGCCTTACCAGGCATTATTACAGGACTGCACGAGTTCCTGTGGGTATTTTGGCTATTTCTACACCCAAATTAAAATAAACCTACATATTACTGTCAAGTAAACATTCATTTAAGAGCAGATAAGGGACAAACATAGAACTACCTTTGCTTTAGCGCTTAACAGTTTGCAGGGTTTTTAAACATGTAATCTTTGTAAAAGAAGAATTATTTATTTAAAAAAAAAGTCTTATATTTCTTAGATAATTTAAAACTGGATTCTCACTTCTCAACAGTTCAAATTGTGTGCCGACTCTCAGCACAAACGGCTAGCATATCTTCACAGAAATAACTTTAAGTTGGTGTTTTTGTTGGAGTAAGAGGAAGGAGAACACACTCCCACAGGAGAAAACATGCTGCAGCCTTCCTCCCACTCCAACATGAAGCTCCGCTTTTGCCACATTTGACGTCATCAGCACAGATCCAGGCAGCAGGGCCGACGAGGATGCCAAATCCTACACTTTCTATTCTTCCCTGCTATAAATTATATAACACATAAAACTCAATATATTGATGTTTAACTGTTTAAGATGTTTTTATTTTGCTTAAAAGCTAAGTTTACTCTAAATAAAACCTGCATCAACAGAAAGTGGGAGTTTTTTTTTTAAACCAGATAATTAGGAGGGAACCTAATGCGTAACCTTTTATGTTTGTCCTTTTGAGTACTGTAAACACTTCAGCCTCCGAGACAAATTTGCAAAACGTTCAACGGGCCTGATGGCGTCAGTATCTCCCCCACAAGCACTTCTGCAGGGGCCAAAGCAAACCTTCCCGTTAACAGATGGATACTCCACTTCCGGAAGTCAAAAGAAAAGAGTGAAAATACCTCAATTTAAATCCGTTAAATGATCTTTTTCACATCAGTTGTTCTCGTATAATTAGAAAATACTCTTAGATGACTATAATTGATTTCCCCCTAAAATATATATATATATTTTTTGTTAATTCTACTTCAGTAAGCCAAGAAATTCATCTTTTTCCACTCATATCCCAGATATCCCAGCCACCGAGCAAATATCCAGGAAATGATGGATGAAATCGAGGTTTCCCCTTCCAGTACTTGGATCCGCTTCCGTCTGTGAGCGCTCGCTCTCCCACGTACGGATCGTCAGCGGGGATGTAGGCGGGTGATTATACACAAATAAAAAATATGGGCTTCTGTTGCACGTCATGAATGACACCGTTTTATACTGTCAGAAAAATGCGTTTTGGACTCAATGAAAGGGAACCTGCATTACTTTTGTCAAGCTAAGATTAAATAAGTAATGAATTGTAAATCAATATGAATCACATTTGTATATTGTTGCCACATTTTCAAATGATTTGGATCTTATTTGGGGATTGCATTCCATAGAAGTTTTTTTTTAGATGTGTATTGTGAGTGCATACAATTTTATTATATGTAAATTTTAAAGTTTTATTATATAGAGGCTCTAATAGAAGCCTATATGGGTTTTTGTCTCTTCCTGCACCTACTTTTATATGTATTTACTTTACCTATTTTTGCATTATGTTGTCTAAGTGCAAAACATAGTGATCCTGTTAAAATCCACTTACAAGCTTTACAAATTTTTGCAGAAGAAAATCAGATACTAAATCAACAGATCAATCCGTAGAAGCAGATTAAGGTGCGGATGAAACCTTAATGACTTCTAAGCGAGTCATAATCCTAATCTGGAGCCAGATTTATGTTTTCAGAACCTTTAATTGTGATACCCATACTCTAACCTACCTGAATTGTTTGTCTAATCGTTGAAGTACGACAATATGTTTGTGATTTAGTAATAAATATTGTTCCTTCCTAGTGTAAAAGAAAATTGGAAGTTTCCAAATTATGACTAACTTGATCCACCTTTAGGAAAACGGTTGAATTTTCTGATATTTAGTTTTTTGGTGCATTTTATTTTTTGTTGAATGCCTTTTTTGACAATTTGTCACAAGCTCGAATCAACAATCACTGTTCAAATAAGTTAAATATACAATTTACATCCATTTCTCACAGTAATATTTAATTTTATTACATCCTAAAAGATGATTATGTGAATTGAGGTTTTAGAAGTTTTTTGTGCTACATTTCAGTTGCTACCAGTGAGGAACTAGCTTTGTTTGAGACATGAAACCACCTCACTGTCAGAAAAAGTAAACATTAAAAGGCAGTTTTTTTTTTCTTTAAATCTATAAAAATAATGCTTGAATCAAATATTTAAAAATACTGTAAAAATATTTTTTTTCAAAAATTAAGCAATTATCATAAGCACCACTTGAGAATTTATAGACAAATGTATTATTTAACAGTTTAGTATTTTTTTCATGCAATTCATCTTCACTCTGCAGACATTATTTCACAATAAGAAGATGCATGTGCATTCTGAGCGGTGACAACTTCTGATTTTTTGTGATTTTCAGTCAGTTTATGTTAGAGGACGCAGAGCATAAGAAGCATGCTAACATGCTAGGTAGCCACGGTTCTTGGATGGAGCCAAACTCGCCTCCATCTGGGGAAAACACTCCATCCCAACGTGAGTGGGCGGGTGTCAGTACTCTGCAAAACTAACCAAATTCCTCTCAGATCAACCGACATATGTCACAAACAGAGATGAAGAAGAACGTCGTCTTCAACAGATTATTCTAGAGCTGTGCGGTAACTGAATGTCTAAAATGATAATGCACCAATTGGGAGAATTCCTGAACTGTTTAAACATTAGTGAAATAAAAGCGTGCGAGGCAAACATCTGTCAATGAACAGGTGCCACGACATTAGTATCCAAATTTATGAGCAGAAATTTGCATAGTTACTGGAATACACCCAGAGACGACGATCCCTGTGAAGGAGCTCTCCCCAGATGACCACATGACCCTGAGCGTAGACGTTTACCATCCAAACTGCCAATAGTGTGCATGTTTTATGCTACAAAAAAAGCTGAAAAGTTTGATTACAATGTTTAAGTAGTATATTAGCTGTTTTTGATTAATAATTTTAAAAAGTGTGAAGTAAAAGGGTAAAGTTGTAGATTTTTGTGTCAATTTCATTTCATTTTATTGAATTTGCAAATACAAAAAAGAATAAATGTCATATGGGGGATGAAATCTGGTGAAAACTGCACATAAAAGTGGTAGTTTGATTGTGATCGGCTACAAATCCGTGGTGACGACAGGAGTAATTCCATGGACGAGCAAAGTCGGGCCGAGGTCCCGGCTCAACAAGTCCAGCTGACGCAGGTAAACGCCATAACGGCGTGCATCCGATGGGGGGTGGGGCAAATACAGGAAACGCACAGCGGTTTGAGGAGAGCTGTGCCGGAATATCAGACTGTTCACGGCGCTTGTGTACTCATCTGGCGTGGGTGAAGCATCGCTGCGGCAGCTCTGCACACAGTCGTCCTTCTCACTTCGCCGCCTCAGCCTCTCTTCGTCAGTCTGTGGGTACTCCACCAGATTCTCCTCCCCTCCTCTCCTCTGCCAGTGCAGCCTCACCACGTTATCCCAGGCTACCTTCTGCACTTGGGCGGTTATTCGTAGCTCTGTCAGCGTTCTCCGGAGCCTCACTTCTTCCTCTTCCTGCAGCCTGCCGCCGGCCTCCACACACAGGAACAGGCGGAGGCGGGCTTGGTTCCAGGCGCGGACCTCGTGGAGCACAGAGGCCAGCTGCAGCAGGAATAATGAGGAGATGCTGACGTATCCAAGGCTGCCGGGCTGAAGCAGATCCAGAGGCCAGACGTCAATAAACGTCCCTTTCCCACTTTGACCTCCAATCCCTTTCCCTAGGCCTAAGACTTCTTGACGATCAAACTGGTTGAAATAACGAGCCAGAATCACATTTTTCCCCATTTTGACGGCATCTGCGATGACAGACACGTATTCTTCTTCCCTCAGTTCTTTGGGTTCTTCAGCACCTCGCACATCAGGGAAGAACGGAGAAAGATGCTGTCCAGGATTTATGATCGGACAGACCGTATCCAAGCCTTCGTCAGACAACAGCAGGTCACTGCACAGGTTATCTTGAGGAATGCAGTCATCATAGAAACCCAAGATAAGAGTGTTTGGCCTCATTCCGCCTAAAAACCGGGAGATAGTTTGAGTCAAACTATGGAGAAAAATGAATGATAAATATTTTCATACTGTCCTACCAAAGCCAGAAATGAAAAGCAAATTCTGGACTCCATGTCTGACAGAATCAGCCAGAGTGAAGTTTACAAATGCCTTAATTTTCAGATGATCCACTAAAGAGAGCCAGGAGTCGTAGTAGCTCTGCAACGGATCGGAAGGCAAGCCATCTGCACAACCACACAAACACATAATTAGAGCCACAACTCTCCAGAACTTCCTAAAATCTACAGCTGTGGAATTTTAAAATCGTTTAGATGATTCTCACCGAGGGATCCCAGCTTTACGTGTCCCAGCACATAGAGGCCGCTTTTTTTCAGGTCATTGACAAAACTCATGAGGCGCGTGCTGCTGCGAGGATTTGCAACCATCAGCAACACCTGCAGCCTCCAGAACTTCACGTGGTCCTTCCGAGCATCCAGCATCAGCAGATACTTACGCACCTGCAGCAAAAAGTAACTAGGAAAGCTGCGATAATGCTAGTGTGAATGCTTTTTGATTAAAGTAGTCGCTGAAGATGCTGAAGCTTTTTGCTGAAAATGGTGACACAATTTACTTTAATTGCTGAAGGGATTTGCTGAAAAGGCAAAAGCTATTTGCAAAATGCTACATTTTAAAAAAAAAAAGGAAATTTATGTAAAGATCTACGAAGGAGCGATGAAGTTGACCTCAATTTCTGAAACATTTCTAGTAAAATTGCTTAAAAATCCCTGATAAATGCTGATTTTGCAAAAAAAAATTAGCGTGTTACTTAAATATAAGCTAAACTTCAAATTATCTCAAAAAACCTTAGTAGATACCAAAATAGCCAAAAAAGCTAGCTTGTAATTTAAACATTAACCTCCAAAATAGCCTAAAGTTCCTCATTAATCTAAACAAGTCAAAAACATTAGCCTGTTGCTAAAATAAAAGCTAAACTCTAAATTAGCCTTAAAAACCCCAGTAGATAACAAATTAGCCAAAAATGTTAGCATGTTGCTAAAATATTAGCTAAACTCAAAATTAGCATAAAAAAACCTCAGCAGATGCCAAAGTAGCCAAAAAAGTTAGCTTATTGCTTAAATACTAGCTAAACTCCAAAATACTCTAAAATTCCTTGTTAAACTAAATTAGTCAAAAACTTTAGCCTGTTGCTAAAATAGAAGCTAAGCTCTAAATTAGCCTTAAAAAACCCAGTATTAAAAAAATTAGCCAAAAACGTTAGCATGTTGCTAAAATACTAGCTAAACTCAAAATTAGTATAAAAAAACCTTAGCAGAAGCCAAATCAGCCAAAATCGCTAGCTTACGTAAATATTAGCTGAACTCCAAAATAGCCTAAAATTTGTTGTTAAACTAAATTAGTCAAAAATGTTAGCCTGTTGCTAAAATGGAAGCTAAACTCTAAATTAGCCTTAAAAAATTTCAGTAGATAACGAATTCGCCAAAATGTTAGCATGCTGCTGAAATATTAGTGAAACCCCAATTAGCATTAAAAAACCCCGGCAGATGCCAAATAAGCTAGGTATAAATACGTATAAAATATTAGTTAAAATTACATAAAACATGAAAACATAGCCCGTAAATGTATTTAAAGGCTTGTTGCTAATCTTCCTAAAATTTTGACTTTGAAGACTTTCACATTTATTTCCTACGGGGCATATATTGCTGAATGCTTCAATAACTGTAAAGTTTATGAATAACAAAAATATAAGCAGTAATGTCCTCAACAAGCTTGCTTTGATACCAAGATTGCTGAAATCTCTGGAAGTGTGATTGAATTTTTACGTGCCGAAAAACGTACAGAAAGGAGAAGGAGAATCTCTATAGTGTGAAGGCTTTGAGTCATTCAGACTGATAGTAACAAATGTAGGTAAATGCATCACATACCTGATGAAAAATAAGAGCTTGGGTTATGTAGCCCCAGTTGCTGATTGGCCCCAGATAGTGAATAAGCATCAAGAGGAGCAACATGAAGACGATGCTGGCAAAAGCATAAATGGGACTGATCAAGAACATCATGACCAGACAGCCAAGGATGCCCAGAGTGCAGGTATGCCACGTAAAAAAGCGGAACGAGGGCCTACAAATGACAAATTAGGATTAAAAATAAAAATAATGAATAAAAATTCTCCAAAACATTTATACCTGAAGTTTGGTGCAGAAGCCCATTCAAGGGCCAAACAGGCCAGATTCACAGCAGCATAAACCAACAAGAAAAAGATGGTGACGATGCCCGCAATGGTGTTCAATTTCCCAGCAAATAGCACCACCTAGTGGACGGAAAGTGGAATTTGGAAATATAAAAACCCACAATGATAATAAAAAGACGCCAAAATGTTACTCTTTCAAATGACTTTTCATTAAAAAAATGATAATTGTGATAATTGTTGCTTCAACATATGACATTTATTTAACAAAAAAAAATGTTAAGAGCACCAAATCCAAGAGGCATGGCTGAAAGGAAGAAAACATTTAGCTATGTCTGCCCTTAAAATCAATAAATAGTGGATCAACACAATCAATATATAATGTTTCAATGCAGAATAATCTTTAAATGTAATTAAAAAAAACTGAATATCAATAATCTGCATTGTCTTACATGTGCTTTCACTGATATTAATATATTATAGAAAAACTACAGATAGAAATAATTTCCTATTTAATCTTCAAGTCCATTCTGTTGTGTACTATGGGTATGTTATCTTGTCACAACATTTACTATTTTACGAAGGCAATAGTATTGACAATTTAAACAATTTTAAAAGTGGATTTGACCAAAAAAAGGAACATTTAAGCCACACCTTCAACAGCATCTCACCTGTACAAAGAGCCAGGAGATGAGCACAGAGACCCAGGGGTTCCCACTCCGAGAGGTTTTCTTTGCCACAACCAAAAAAACACCTAAAAACATCAAAATTAACAAGACTTTTTTTTCTTTCAGCTAAAGGTTTTTAAAATCAATAGACAAAGAAAAATCCACAGCGAGGAAACAATCCAGTGGAACGGTCTGCCTGGTGATGCTTCATTCAATGTGGAGGTTAAGGAAAACGAAAAAATCTAAACACAAAAGACGAGTTTAAGTCATTTTCACACTTGCTTGTATTATAATATGATATGATAAATGGTGTACACTTGTATAGCGTTTTTCTATGTTTATTGAAGACTAAAACTGCTTATAGTCACAACCTCTAACACCAAAAGACAATGTGGGGTTCGGTTACTATTTTTGCCAACATCTTATCTTGTATAATTGTGACAGGATATAATTAATAGAGAACAAAATCTTTTTTTTTTTATTTAAAATGACATACAAGTAAAGAAATGTTAAGGTTTTTTTTCTTTTAAAATTTACTTTGTTTAATTTTGACAGAATATATTACAATAGAGAGCAAAATATTCAAAGTTATTTAAGGTTTAAGTTGTTTCAGTCTGGATAATATCAATAATAATAATAATAATATTACCGTATTTTTCGGACTATAAGTCGCAGGGGCCAAAAAATGCATAATGAAGAAGAAAAAACATACATAAGTCGCACTGGAGTATAAGTCGCATTTTTTTCAAGTAATTTATTTTACAAACTGATCGAAAAAAACAATATTACATCATCCTGGAAGGTAAGTTATAACATTCATAAGTGAATAGAAAACAGGCTGAATATGTGTCAACACATATTCACATATTAGCATCATGAAAAAAACAAAAAGGTGTAGCATTTATATAACATAACAGTTTTATTTAACTATAGCCTCAAGAACTCATCAACTTTGTATCTTTACTGTAATTAATTGCACGCAATCTCACTCCATATCACTAAATCCCTTAAATTCTTCATCCTCTGTGTCACGTCTGAATAACTAAAGTAAATAAAGTAATTGCATAGATCACCATAAGAGGGCACTCTAGACTTACGGTCCATATCTCATCTCATTAAAAATTCGTATATAAGTCGCACTGGAGTATAAGTCGCAGGGACGTTCAATCTATGAAAAAAACCGCGACTTATAGTCCGGAAAATACGGTACTGTCTGTTGTATTCATATTTATGTTTAAAAACACACGTTTTTAAAGTTTAAAAATGGTAGTTTATTTTTTTTTGTGTTTAATAAATGTTTGTCCCGTTCGGCCCGTGTGTTTTTGGATTTTGCCCCCCTGTGTGATTGAGTTCGACACCTCTGGCCTAAAAGGTACAAGTCCAAGTTTTAATGCATTTATGGGATTTTACAAGCACTTTCTCCAAATTCCTATAAATTAACCTTGTTTTGATTTGGCTTTTTCATCGTTTTTTCCCCCCAAAAGATGTTTTTGAAGCGGAATTGTGATTGAAATCTTGGTCTGTAAAGCCAAGCAAGCATCTGGTGAAATTCATAAGTATACCTGCATCCTCACTGTCCATTTTTAAGAAACTTCTTAAAACCAACTTTTATCTCCAGGCTTTTGACATGG
>NC_050528.1:9573674-9585154 GCF_002922805.2 Oryzias melastigma
TCGTATATAAGTCGCACTGGAGTATAAGTCGCAGGGACGTTCAATCTATGAAAAAAACCGCGACTTATAGTCCGGAAAATACGGTACTGTCTGTTGTATTCATATTTATGTTTAAAAACACACGTTTTTAAAGTTTAAAAATGGTAGTTTATTTTTTTTTGTGTTTAATAAATGTTTGTCCCGTTCGGCCCGTGTGTTTTTGGATTTTGCCCCCCTGTGTGATTGAGTTCGACACCTCTGGCCTAAAAGGTAAAAGTCCAAGTTTTAATGCATTTATGGGTTTTTACCAGCACTTTCTCCAAATTCCTATAAATTAACCTTGTTTTGATTGGGCTTTTTCATCGTTTTTTCCCCCCCAAAAGTTGTTTTTGAAGCGGAATTGTGATTGAAATCTTGGTCTGTAAAGCCAAGCAAACATCTGGTGAAATTCATAAGTATACCTGCATCCTCACTGTGCATTTTTAAGAAACTTCTTAAAACCAACTTTTATCTCCAGGCTTTTGACATGGCATGAGACTCTGCTCTGCTGGTGTGTTTTACTGTTTTAGCTTTGTTTTTATCTGGTGTTTTAATGTAATTGATATATACATATATTTATCTGGATTTTTTTTAAACATTTTAGCTGTGTTTTTATTGTTCTTTGAACTTTTAAAGTGCGGCGCCTTGTTTGACCGAGGTCATTTTAAGGTGCTGTATAAATAAACTAAACTGTGTGCTACTTAGAAAATATAGTATAACTAGTTATTTACTTTAGTTTATTCTATGTTTTACGTTGCTGTCACCATTATTTTTATTCCAAAAGGATTTTTTGCATGAGGCAGCAGTGGATGCACTTTATTTTTCACATACAGAAAAAGTGGTTTAGGTTTTGTGTGTTTGTACCAATCGTTGAACAAAATTCATTCAGGATTTTCCAAAACATGGCTTTTGAAATCTGTAACATGAAAAAATAGACTTTTTCTGTTCTAAATTAACTTTATATCAAATATGAAAATGAACAACTTTAAGGATGTCTTTCAGGATCTCTGTAAAATAATCTTTAGGTTGGTGTTTTCCCATCTGTTTGAAAATCTATTTGTGCTGTTTGTGTTTATAAGATAATAAGTAGTTCCGAAGCGAGTTAACTAACAGGGTATGTCTGGTCAAGTTAACCAATCAGAAGAGATCCAGCCTGACAGGCATCAACCAAAACTGAGAAAAATGATCAATTGACACCAAATTAAACAAAGATAAAATGTAATCCCTGTCAGGACATGTACATATGAGCGAATGTAATTGATTTATAAAAACAAAATATGGCCTCCTTAAGAGAAAACTCGATTACTCACAAACACCAAATCAGACAAACAAGTGAGTCATTCTGCACTTGTGAAGCCAAACACACAATGAAAGGACTTTTTCCTTCAGAGAAAGTCAGCGCCGCCATCTGCAAAGTGATGCCTTCCAAATGAACAAACCCCTACAAGGACAATGAGACAGTAAGCTCAAAACAAGTATGAACATCTCACAGAAATCACATCAGAGCAGATGGCTGAATAATTAAAGACACCTTTTTGTTTTATCCTGTCCGTAGAGCTTCGTCTCAACCAGAATGTAAACTTTATATTCTCATCAACATGACAGGAAGGATCAGATGTTTTGCCAGGTAAAACCTTCCGACTCCAATCATTATAGGTTTTCTGAATCCAACATAGGAGAATGTTGACACACTCCATTTTAGAGGACATAATTAAGGAAAATTAAACTTAAAACTGCATTTCTGAGCATTTCTTTATTCAAATTGTTGTGAATCAAAAGCAGAAGAAAGAACGCATTTGGCCACAAGCTCCCTGCTCCGGTCCATTCCGATGTCTCCACTTACAGACACATCCATCTGGATATCTTCAGGATCTTTTGCCATTTTTGTTGCACCGCTAATGTTAGGTTGTGGTTGTAAGTAGGAGAGTCGATATTTCAGACAAATTATACATTTTGGTGCACAAGTGCCAAATTTGGCGTGGATCTACCTTTGAATGCCCTCTTTCTGAAAAGCAGGTCATCCACCAGGAAAATCCAATATGGCCGCCCATTTGTAAAGATGGAGGCCATACAGTCAATTTTAGCAAAAATATTGAATGTCTGTTTGCTCCAGTCTCAAAAGAGTAATCAAAAAGAAATAAAACTTGAAGGGTACCTTCAGAATACTATTATATGTGTATTATAAAAACATATTAAGCGGCTCAGTTGTAGGTTCTGGTGCGCAGGAAACCTGGGTTAGCTTCCCAGAGTTCAGGACGGTACAGTACGGTCCGGTATAGAGTGGACCAGGCAATTCAGGTGAGGGTTTACACTCAAAGTTGGACCGTCACGGCGCATGGGAGGTACCGGTAATCTAGTTATCTAGTTTTGATCATTTCTAATGGGAAAAAGTCAAAGATTTATTATTTACCTATTTTGATGATAGATTATTGCAGCAGTTAAGCTGACCTTAAACCAGACCATCTAGTCACGAGAGCGTCTGAGGACAAAGCTCTCAATGTATTTCTTGAGTTGTGGCTAAAAGATTAAACAAGATCAGAGACTTTGAGCTTCCTTTGCAGAGTAGGACTCTTAGATTTAGGGAGTAAAGATCAGCCATCTGGGAAAACTCAAAGCAGAGCTGGCACTCCTCCACAATGAGACGAGCCAGTGGAGTTGGTTTGGACATTTGGCAAAAATGCCACTCATACGCTGTCCAAATGAGGCGTCCAATCCGGAGGAGGCAGACCAGAGACACACTGCGGAGATTATTTCTCCTGGGAACACCTCAGTGTCTTCCAGGAAAAGTCGGCAAACGAAATAAGAGTCTGTGCATCATCTGCAGCAGCTTTTTATAAGTAAGAATCTCACCAAACAAGTTGTCTTTCGATAGAGCGTACAGGATCCTGGAAGCTCCTATGAGGCTACTCATCGCGGCAGACATGGCAGAGGAGTAGATTCCAACAGTCACCATCGGAGGCCATACGTTGATGTCTCCCAGAAAACTGTAGTCTCTTTGGAGAAGGTAACTGCAAGAAAAAAAGCTCCAATTTAAACTTCGCTTCAGCACATAAACTAATAAAAGTCAGTGAATGTCAGTCTCTAATTGTGGCATTTACAAAGACATTTCCAGCTCTCTGATGATGGGTTTGTGTGTTTCATGTGCATCTGTGTTGCGTCGTACCGGTCACAGGTCAGCGCCGACAGCAGACTAATGAGATTGTATATAATGAAAGTAGCGAGGACGGCGGCGAGCGTTCCTCTTGGGATAGAGTAGCCGGGGTTTTTCAGATCACCTGGATAACAAAAGATCACACTTATTAAAATTGAATGTTTTTGTGCTTCACTGACAGTTTGTCGAAATCTATTAAAATCTTTAAAAAAATGCAAATGATAGAATGGAATTTTCCAGAATCCACTATGTCAAAAATATATTTTTTTTAAATCGACATTGTCTGACAGTAATACTAAATATGAAGGAGTCCAGTCAACAACAATTTTGGACAATTTAGACTTTAACTCAAATTTTAACCAAATGTTTTCTTTTATAAACTAAAACATTGTGTCCCAAGTTGGAATAAAAACGTACCCGACATGTTTGATCCGGCCATGATCCCGGTGCAGCCGTTGAACATGACGGCGAACACTGTGGCGAAACTCATCAGGTCACCTGTAGTGTAGTCTACGGTGTAATGAGCTTAAGAACGGAAAGGATTTATTCATACGGGTGAAAAGGCATGTTTCTCGATTTGGTACGGTGGCCCCGAAGTCCAAATTACATCAACAAGTCATTCAATGGAAAAACATTAACGATGAAAAACATAATTAAAAAAGCAAAAGGAATCAATTAAAATAAGGGTCAAATTTTAGAAATTAAAAATGAAATTCCAGAAAATAAAAAGTAATAAAAATACTAAATTAATTCCAAAAAAGTGAAAAGTTTTAAGTCAATTTAACCCTTTAACACCAGTGACACTTAAAGGGTCACCAAACAGAAGAAGCTTCTCCCGGGTTCCAGGTCGACTTTGTCTCAACAAGTCGACCTCTATTCTCAGCTTAGATTTCAAATATGCCCCCCCAAAAAGGGGGCGGGACTAGAGGAGGAGGACTGAGGGGCAGAGGTGTGGCTTGGATCTATGATTGACAGTTAGGTTAGTTTTTTGTAGCGTACCCTAGGTCTTCAATATGGAGAGTGGTACCGGCAAAAGTGATGCAAGGTTCTCCGCAGAACTTTCTGAGGAGGTTGAGGATTATACGCTCAGTCCAGAACCTTTTTGTTTCAAGCCGCTGGCTCAAGACGTGGACCGATGTCTGAGAGTGGTTAGCATCATAGCTAATAAAGGCTAATGTATTAAGCAATAATCTTGAGTGAAACGTTCATTGCAGATCCATCACCAGGATGGAGTTCACTGGGTATAACGCCAATTGCAATCAACCTATGTTCCCTAATTTCCAAGTCCACTGGAAAGTTGTGCAAAGCAGTAGATTTTTGACACCTAGTAGCCATGCTAAAGCTAACACAACAACAACCGACCAGACGTTACAGAATCAAAGGGCGGGGCTTTTATACTGGAGCTGCAGAGCATAACGTGTAACTTCATGGACTTACACCAGTTGACCAATCGCAAAATTCGACTGTAATACCTCGTTTCAACATGTAGGGGGCAGCACACAGACGGTTTTTGACTATATCTTCAGGAATTGAACAAGTTTATTTTAATATGTTGTCAGACAGCACTTTTAAAGCCTCATTTATAGAGGTCAACCGCCAAAAAAAAGTTGATTTAGTGTTTGGTTACTCTTTAAACACAACATTTTCAACATACTGCAACTTTTCAACACAAATTCCAGTAGATTCTGAAGGAGAAAAGTGTCTTTTCTCCTTCAGAATCTACTTTTTGTGTTCAAAGATCATAAACACTGTAGCTCCAGTGTTAAAGGGTTAAGAACTCAAAATGAAATAAAAGAAAATAAATACTGATAAATACTGATTGGATGATTATGTTTGTTCACTGTTTTAACAGGAGGTTATTTGACTTGGCAATTTCTTCCAAAACAAGATCTTTCTTTAAACTTCAAACAAAAGTTTGGTGAATCCTCAATCAAATCTTCACCACAATTTGGGCAAAACATTAATTTAATGTTGCTTTTTTAGCAGCCGTCGTGATTTTTATTTTGTTTTTGTGTTACTTTGTTGATGTGATTTGCACCTCAGGGCCACCGTAGTTTAGAGATGAGATCATACAATATCTCTGCTGCAGGCCTCATAAGAGGGCTGACACCAGTTCAAGTTTGACCATAATATTTAACGACACTCACGGAATAGATTGCCCTCCAGAGTGCGGAGCCAGACGCCAGTGTAATTAGCAGTGGCTGGGCTGGTGGTGTTAACATGAAAAGTATCTGGTAGAATCACCACAGTGGGTTCCAAAACAAAGAAGCTAATGAAGACAGAGGCCAGGACTGTCACGACTACGATGAAAATCAAGAAAGTGGCTTTGGCGTAGATGTGAGCTCCCACCTGAAAAGACAAGTGAAATTTGTGTGTTCATTCTCTATAATCGGCTATTAAAATAGTCGACAACTAATTAAATAGTCGATTAGTCTTTACTTTATATTATATGGAGTCGGAGTGTAGTAAAGTTTAAAGTTATTATGGCATTATGCTAGCTTTTTGGACTATTATGGCATTTATTGAGGTTTTTTAGGTTACTTTGGAGTTTAGCTAATATTTCAGCTACATGCTAGCTATTTTGGCTAGTTTAGGATTTTGTCAGTTTTTAGGCTAATTTGGAGATTAGCTAATATTTTAGGTACATGCTAGCTATTTTGGCTAACTTAGGCTTTTTTCATTTTTTATGCTAATTTAGCATTTAGCTAATATTTTAGCAGGCTATCAGCTTCAGCTTACAGTATTCACACTAGCATTATCGCAGGTAATGCTAAAAATCTAGTTTTTAGTTACTTTAAAGCTAATGATGGTTAAGATGTGTGCGTTACATCCAGTTTGTGCATGACCTGATTAGTCGACTAATAGGAAAAAATAATCGGAGTGCCTGTTTGGAAGTTCGGAAGTTCCGCAGCCACACAACAACACTTTTCTTTTAAAAATCATTTAACCATTCTATTTTATTAATGACATGTTGGTACCCAACATTTAAATAATTTTCAATCATGTTTTTGTATTTTTACTCTGTTCTTGAGGCATTTTTCCAATGATAGAGGACATATATTAAGAAAATTGAGCTTAAAATTACATTTCTGAGTGTTCAAATCGCTGTTAAATCAGGAGCAGATGGAAAATGATGTTTAAAAAAGAGCTTATATTTGTGATGTTGAAAATACTGTCGAACGGGGAGGGGAAAGGGGGCGGGGTTGCTCTGTGCCAACTGTCTCTGAGACGAATTTCTAAGAAACTATATTTTAGAAAACGACATTGGTTTTCTGATTTTAACTAAAAAGGGTATAATAGTAATTAAAATCCTACTGGGAAGGCTTTTACAAATATCAACAGATCATTGAAGCAGAACTTTAAGACTTTTTCTTTCTTTTATTAAATACATATAATTGTGTTTTTATGTCATAAATAAATGACATGAGGATAAAGCCACATTTAAGTCTAAATTTGAATTAATTTTAATTTATATTAAGTGATAATTAAGAAAAATAGCAATTTATGATGTAAAAGATTACTTTTCATTACAACTTCCGCCTAAATTTGACATTTTTCCTCAACTGATCCCTTTTTCAAGGCTGTAGGTGAGTGATTCCACATCAGATATTTATTAAAACATTATTTAAAATAACATATTTCTTCAGCTGTAAAAACAAGACAAAAATAATAATTCAAAAAGAGAACCTGTAAATAAAACATGCAGGTCTTACCAAGCAGACGATGAAGCACAGAAAGAGCAGGACGGTGCCGTACAGCAGGCACCACCAGTACCCCGATGGCAGCACCTGATGACCAGCAGCCACTGCAGCACTCTCTGTGAGACAGTCAGAAGCTTTAAAACATTCCCATCAAAAGATATCCAACTTTATGACTAACTTTACCCTCTGGTACTCCAAAAGTAGTCATGATGGCCTCAACCAAACCCAAAATGTAGAGCGCACATGCACACACGCTGGCAAGGAAAAACATGATTCCAATGCTGCCACCAAACTCAGGACCCAGAGCTCGACTGATCATGTCTGGGAATCTAAATTAAAGAACAAAATGTTTAGAAAGTGGACGGGTTTTAAAATAATTTTAGAAAATTATACCACAAAGAAAAAAAGTTAAAAGTATTTTGTCTCCTTAAGGATACAATAAGCACCTCCAGCATGTAAAGCTCCATTAGTAGAGATGGCACAAACAGACAGAACAGTCATTGTAATTATAAAGTAAGCCACCATGAACATGGAGATGGAATGGTACAGTCCAGCTTGTCCCACAACAAATCCTGAAAAAAATAAAAATAAAAAAACAACAACTCAAAAGCATATGTTTTCAGATAAACTGATTTATTCTACACATTTGATTAAAAGTACCTGAGTTTAGACAATATTTAAAATATAACTGATTAAAATGTATTAGATTAGATTGTAAAGCAAAAAATAAAATAAAAAAATAACCATTTTTAAATTAAAAAATAGGAAAATTGTAATTTAAAATAGTGGATATATTTTTGCTTCATTTTGAAAATAAAAGTTTATTAACCATTTTAATATTTAAGGTGTTAGATAATCTTAAAAATATTGATTAAAAAAATATTTTTCAAAATAAAAGTCTTTCATACTAATCCTTTCCCCCCAAAAATAGTTCTAATATCCGTTTTATGTTTGCGTGAAACTCACCCACGCGTAAAAACACGACGACGCTGAACATGGACAGCAGTGTTGGGATGACCACTCCAAACATGACTCCGAGTTTCGGGGCCTCCCGGCCCCTCTGGAGTCCAGACAGTTCGGACTCGGTTAGCGGGTCTGGAGCGGCTCCAGAGGTCAGACCGTGACGCAGCAAATGTGTTTTTTCTGTCATTTTGAGGATTTTAACCGTCCGACTTTACATAAACGTAGACTGGAAAAATCCTCTGAAATGACGAAGAACTTTTTCACTCACTTCTCCGCTTCAGTGACCCGCAGCGGGGTACGGCGGGTCAACTCAGACGTCCCATCCGCACCTGCAGGCTAGATCTCCACTAATTAAACCCTGACGTCATTTCCGCTAATGGAAATTAGACAATTTAATAAATGGATTTATTTATTTATTTATTTATTTTTACATTTCTAATTAGTTAGATAACTTAGTAAACGTTATCTAAGTAAAATAAAATTAAATTAAACAAAAAATAAAATAAATGAAAATAAAATAAAATAAAATAAAATAAAATAAAATGAAAATAAAATAAAATAAAATAAAATTAAATTAAATTAAATTAAGCAGTTTAAGACACATTTTCAACTTTTTTTTACTGAATTGACAAATATAAAGTCAAATAAATGAGTGAATAATGTAAAATGGCCTGTATTTGATAAGGAAGATGGTTAATTGCACAAGAAACTATACTTTTGTGTCATTTACAATTGTTTTTAGGCTATATACATTCTGCTTGATGTACTTTCTTTTAGTTAGGCACTTATTTCTGCAATTTGTTATTCTGTCTTTTAATATTATAGTTTCAAAACGATAAAAACAGGCGTAAAAAGAAAAAAAATGACACATTAAAAATGTCAAGTTTACCATAAATCCAGAAAAAGTCACCTAACTAACCAAAAAACCATCTGAAAACTGCAAATGCAAAATATGGCATTTATTTAGAACATTTTACAAATATATTCTTTGTCAAGTAGCAATATACATATTGATTCAAAATGTAGCTTTAGCTACTGATGCAATTAGAAAATGTATTAATGAAATATGTATTTTCAAAAAAGGCAGGAGGGTTAATTACATATTTATAGAATACAAAATAAGTATAAATATAAAAGTACGCAAGAATAAATTAAAAGTGGCTTTTAAAACTATCCAATAAAGTGCGTAATATGTAGCATTCACTTCATGAAAGTTGCATGTGTGCCAAATTAAAATAAATTTGGTACAAAAGAATAAAATTAGCTCCTTCAATGAATATGTTGCTGTGTCACTGAGAGGCGCATCTGTCTCCCAGGGTGAGAATGAAACTCTCCAGTTTGCCTGAGATCAGCTGGCTGTAGCTCTGCAAGACTCTTCTCAGACTCTGAGTGCTTTGGGGAACACAAGACAATGATGGAGGAAGCACTGACCCCTGCTGGTCCAAACAAAAAAAGCAGAAAGAGCTGAAGCTGATGATGACAGGCAAAAGAAATGACCATGAAGCCAATCCACAAGCCATAAAAATACATTTAAAAGCCTGGACACACGACATTATGCACACAAATGAAACTAAATGCACCCCTTTTACACGTGACTATTGAGAAGGACTGTCTCACTAGGAAACTATGCCGAATTATCTCCTTCACGTTCCCAGGAAGGAAGTTTCAAGTTCGCACAACTAAACATCATCACTTCCCGGGAGGGGATATTCCAGAAAGTCTGACTTTTATGAGAAACCAGGAAACGTATCCACGGGAGAAAGTTGGTAGTACATTTTAATAAAAGTGTGTTATAAAATTATATTTAATATTTTTGTACTTAAAGGTAGAAAATTAAATTTAGCTTTGAGGTTTTTGGATCCTATAAACAGAATTAATTTAAGAAAAATACCCAAAATAAAAAAACATTTGCTATCAAATTATAACTTTTTTTATTATAATGTGTAATTTTTTCTTACATTTAGCTGGAGATTTGTGATTATGAGTAAATAGTTTCTGATGTTGTTGTCTAATCTTTGCAGCAACATAGTTGCACATCCTGGTTGTGTTGAGTTTCTTATACTTCTTATATTCTCATTAAGAAGCTTCAACGATGCAACAATGTCTCCTCTTTTTTCCTGCTCCTGTAGCGACACACAAAAACACACAAAACTGTCGCTAACCTTGCCGGTTTGAGCACAAGTAAATATTCCAGTGGAGAAAACGATTTAAAGACATACCGATTTTTCTTCCCATGTTGCAACGTTAAACCCAGTGCAGGGAAGCAGAACTGCTGAGGAAAGGGTCATCAAGTCAGTGCACACACTCTGAAATGAAGCAGAACCGGGACAATAGCCAGGCAACCAACAGGCGGATGAGTGACGATAAGAACTCAAAAAGACTCATGAGAAACACTTAAATTCTGCCAATAATGATCTCAAAGTTAAGAAAAGAACCCTCACCAGTGCACTCTCCAGCTCGGCCACAATGTTCAACGCTCTCCTGGCAGCTCTGTTGCACACAAATACTACAGGTTTAGCCTCAGTGTCCCACACCTTAGAGGCAACCATCCAGAGCAGCAGGAGTCCTGGATGAACTCATAGAAAAACACTTAGCTGTGGATCTATAAGCCAGCTTATGACAACAGTTTGGGGGTGAGTACTCACTGCTCAAAGCCATGTCCAGCTCAGCTTCTCCTGGTGAGCCCACATTAGGTTAATCAAGGAAAGTGGCAGGTGGAGAAAGCCCTCAGTGTTATAGTGCCTCATGAAAAGGAGCTGCGTGTTCTTTTTTGTCTCCCCACTTGATTTCCCACCTTCTCATTCAGTAGTGGGAAGTGCAAGTGTTATCTAGCCCGAGAGCAGGAGGCTGTCCAACTTCTCTAGTCGGCACACTAAAGTGTTTCACACTGAAAATGAGAAATACGTGATATCAGCAGCACTTTTACTCCATTCTTATCCGTTTGTTACTAGAGGTTAATTCTTAGAAAGAATATTTATAAAGATGTAGGGGAGTAACAATGAATCGACTGACTGATCTGTCTGAGGCAGTTTGCTAATCAAGTAAATTACCATTATAAAATCATTTCAAAATTAAATAAATCGATTATATCAAGATTGGAAATACCCGTTGGACTGAGGCACAGAAGATTTATTTTACTGTTACGCATATCTAAGTTACACTTTATTATCTTGTAAGGTATCTAGAAAACTTCACCTTTTCTCTGTGACGTCACAGATACATAACTTCCGGTTAATGGATTTAGATAAACAAAGACCTGAACGCTGTTTAACACAATTTCACTTAAATAATACAAGGTAACTTTACCAATTTCAAAGGAAAAATAAAGATGAGCCTAAAAAAACTGAAAAGAAATTCAAAATTAGACAAAACAGCGAAATATTATATATATGTAGCTGACATATTAGTTAAACTCCAAAATAGCCAAAAAAATTGAAAAAAAGCCAGAGTTGGCCAAAACAGCTAGTATGTAGCTGAAATATTAGCTCAATGCTAAATTAGCCAAAAACAAGTGGTAAAATGTCTAATTTAGCAAAAACAGCTAGCATAAGACTAAAATATTAGCTAAACTCCAAATTAACCTAAACGATGAAAAAATAAATTAGCTAAAAAAGCTAGCATGTAGCTAAAATATAAGCTGAATACGA
>NC_050528.1:9585390-9590935 GCF_002922805.2 Oryzias melastigma
ACAAGTGGTAAAATGTCTAATTTAGCCAAAACAGCTAGCATTGGACTAAAATATTAGCTAAACTCCAAATTAACCTAAACGATGAAAAAATAAATTAGCTAAAAAAGCTAGCATGTAGCTAAAATATAAGCTGAATACGAAATTAGGCTAAACAAAGAAAAAAACTAAATTAGCCAAAACAGCTAGCATGTAGCTAAAATATAAGCTAAATATCAAATTAGCCCCAAAAAATGGGTAAAACGGGAAATTTAGCCAAAACAGCTAGCATGTGGCTAAAATATAGGCTAAATATCAAATTAGCCCCAATAAATGGGTAAAACGGGAAATTTAGCCAAAACAGCTAGCATGTGGCTAAAATACTGGCTAAGCTCCAAATTAGCCTAAAAAATTGAAAATTTTCTAAATTAGCCAAAACAGCTAGTATGTAGCTGAAGTATTAGCTAAATGCTAAATTAGCCAAAACAGCTAGTATGTAGCTGAAGTATTAGCTAAATGCTAAATTAGCCAAAAACAAGTGCTGTCTAATTTAGCCAAAAACAGCTAGCATTAGACTAAAATGTTAGCTAAACTCCAAATTAGTCCCAAAAAATGAAAAAAAGCTAAATTAGCCAAAACAGTAAGCATGTGGCTAAGATATTAGCTAAACTCTAAATTACCCTAAAAAATGAAAAAAAAAAAAATTAAATTAGCCAAAACCGCTATCATGTGGCTAAAATATCGGCTAAGCTCCAAATTAGAGTAAAAAATTGAAAATTTTCTAAATTAGCCAAAACAGCTAGCATGTGGCTAAAATATTATCTAAACTCCATATTAGCCTAAAACATGAAAAAAAACTCAATTAGCCAAAACAGCTAGCATGTGGCTAAAATATTAGCCAAACCCCAAAATATCCAAGAAATCCATAATAACAGCCAAAACAGTAGAAAATTTAGCATAAAAAGATCTAAATATTTTAATAGCTGAATGAGCTACAAACTTAAAAAAAAATATACGGAAGGAAAAAATAATAAAGAGATGAAGAAAAAGTGAATCACTATAAACCGATAAATAGTGTATCCTCTCCCGTCATAGTTCAGACTGGAGAAGGGTGGAATAAAAAGTCCCGTTTTTATCAGGTTCTCTATCAACATTTCTGTCTCAAACAACATGGCTGCTCTCACCACAGTTTTCTACACCTTTCCTTTCATTTGTGCTGAAACTCTATCACACCTGACACGTTTCTCCACCCATTCCTACCTGCCTGCACTCCCTTCTTCACTTCTTTTCTCCATCGTTCTGGACTGCTAATCCTAGATACTTCAAATCCTCCGCCTTCTTCATCTCCTCTCCCTGTAACCTCACTCTTCCAATTACATCAATCTCATTAACACACATGTACTCCGTCTTGCTGCCCCTAACCTTCATTCCTCTCCTTTCCAGAGCAAACCTCCACCTTTCAAGACTGTAAAAAAAAGCAATGTAAATATACTGGGTTGACAGAACCTCACTGTAAAAAATAAGTGAAAATTAACTTTTTAAGACATTTAGGTTGTGGGATTTTGGTTAAAAGCGTTATAATCAAAATTAAAACACTACTGGAAATGTTTTTATATATATTTTTTTAATTGTCATGGTGGACTTTAAGGAAGTTCCCCAATAATTAAAATTTAATTTTTATTTTTCATGATTATGGTTGTTAACTATTAAGATATTACAGTTTTGTGCAGAAAAAATGACAAAAAAAAAGTTTTTACAGTGTAACTTCTCCTCCACCTGTTCCCTTCTCTCACTACAAATCACAATATCGTCTGCAAACATCATAGTCCATAGTGATTCCTGTCTAAATTCATCTGTCAGCCTGTCCATCACTGGCACCTCTGTCACCCCTAAAGCTTCCTCTTCACTGCCTTAAATGTCCTGCACACTGCTAATATATGCAGGATTCTTGACTTTATCAATTTACTCTAAATTTTGTAGACTCAGGTTTGAATGGAAGCAAGATTCAAGCTGGTTTATATTCATGGATATATTTTCCTTGACAGGGAAACAAGCTTCACACAAGCTTCAACTGTGTTTTTCTGCACAGGGGGTCGCAGCTGGAGGACGCAATGACTGCAGCTCAATTGGGTTTAAAAGCTGTCAGAGAGACAAGAGGGGGGGTGTAGTGGGATACATTGGAGGCATGTGTCCCTATTTTCAAAAACAAGCGTGGATCAAGTCCTTTTGGACCAGGGGTGTCAAACTTAATCGTACAAGGGGCAAAAATCTAAAAAGGTTGCGGGGTAAACAGGAAAAAACATTTAATGAACACTCTAAAACTACATTTTTAAAACTTTAAAACCGTAACTTTTTAACATAATTATAAACTAGATATGTAGCATTACATGTGATAATGCTAGTGTGAATGCTGTAAGCTGAAAGCTAACTAAAATATTAGCTAAATGCCAATTAGCCTAAAAAACAAACAAACAAAAAAAACTTAGGTTAGCCAAAACAGCTGTCAGGTGAAAAAATAGCTAGACTTCAAAATAGCCTAAGAACTGAAAAAAGCATAAATTAACCGGAACAGGTAGTGTTTAGCTGAAACATTAGCTTTATTTCAAACAGCCAAAAAAAAAACAAAAAAAAACAAGAGAAAAGCTTAAAATAGCCAAAAAATAGCTAGCATAGCTGAGATATTAGCTAAACTCCAAAATAGCCTAAAAAGTCTTAGTAAATGCCAAAATAGTCCAAAAAGCTAGCAGAATGCCAATTTTTATAACTTTAAAACTGTAACTTTTTAACATAATTATAAACTACATATATAGCATTACCTATGATAATGCTAGTGTGAATGCTGTAAGCTGAATTTGGCTGTTGAAGATGCTAGTGCTGATAGCTAAAGATGTTGAAATTGATAGTTAAAAACACTGAAGCTGATAGCTAGCTAAAACATTAGCTAAATGCCAATTAGCCTAAAAAAATAAAAATAAATAAATAATTAAAAAAGACTTAGGTTAGTCAAAATAGCTAGCATGTAGCTGAAAAATAGCTAAACTTCAAAATAGCCTAAAAAACTGATAAAAGCTTAAATTAGCCAAAACATCTAGCGTGTAGCTGAAATATTAGCTAAGCTCCAAACAGCCTAAAAACTTAAGAAAATAGAAGCTTAAATTAGCCAAAATAGTTAGCATGTAGCTGAGATATTAGCTAAACTCCATAATAGCCTAAAAAGTCTTAGTACATGCCAAAATAGTCCAAAAAGTGAGCAGAATGACAAATTTTAGAACGTTAAAACCGTAACTTTTTATCATAATTATAAACTATATAGCATTACCTGTGATAATGATAGTGTGAATGCTGTAAGCTGAATTTGGCTGCGAAAGATGCTAATGCGATAGCGGAAGATGCTGAAATTGATAGTTGAAAACACAGAAGCAGCTAAACTTTTTGCTAAATGCCAATTAGCCTAAAAAACTTAAAAAAAAGACTTAGGTTAGCCAAAACAGCTAGCATGTACCTAAAAAATAGCTAAAAATCAAAATAGCCTAAAAAAACGTTAAAAAGCTTAAATTAGCCATAACAGCTACCATGTTGTTGAAATATTAGCTAAGCTCCAAACAGCCTAAAAACTTTAAAAAATAAAAGCTTAAATTAGCCAAAATAGCTAGCATGTAGCTGAAATATTAGCTAAACTCTAAAATAGCCCCCCAAAAAATCTTAGTAAATGCCAAAATAGTCAAAAAATAGCAGGAATATTATTCCAGAATAAATCAATTTAAACCTTAAATAACTTTCAATGTTTTACTCTCCATAAAAATATGCTTTTTTCAAAATTATACAAGTTAAAAATAAGCGCAATTTAACATCGGGCCATTATAACAATAAAATACAATGATTTTGAGGGCCGGATCCGGCCCCCGGGCCTTGACTTTGACACTTGTGTCGTAGACCAAACCAGAGCCTCCTTTCCTGTTGCGCCTGGTGAGATCAAGGCGCATGACGCCTGTAATGGACCTGTGAGTGTCGGTGCGTCTGTGTGCTGGCACATGCAACAGCGGGAGAGAGGAGAGCGCATGCAGGCGCAGACAGCAGAAACATTAAACCACTTTCTCCTTCACATTTCTGCAGATAATTCCGTCCGCAGCTAATTAAGACGCATGTGCGCCGCGCCTCCGCACATAATGACCGGAGCGCCGGAGCCTTTGCACATTAGGAGAAGACTGCGGGCCGCACTGATGGTACCCGCATTGCATCACGGACACGACACCCGGTACCCCGCTGTCTCCCTCCCACCTCCACGGGAGCCGATGAAGAGGCTGTATCATCCTATCACAGAGTTTGTTTGACTCATGCAGCCGCGCTCTCAGACGGTCCGCTGCTGTCGCTCATGGCCGCGCGCCCCGCTGCGCACAGCTTCGGAGGCGCAAAGCCGGTAATTACGCGCCGCGCGGACAACTTTGGAATCGGGCTGCATGGATTGCGCATCAGCAACAGGCCAGTCTCCGGGATCCATTGAGGCGTCCCCACTTTGGAGAGTTGTGTGACGGCCGCTGCTTTAGGAGCCTGTGATTCTGTGAGTGAGCGCTGCAACCTGTGGCTGTGCGCCTCTTTTTTCAGTCAAGATTCTGCTGAGGCGCAATGGAGGGACACAGCTGACGACTCTGCATCCCTAACCCGAGGAGGAGGCTAGAAAAAAAAAGAAAAAAGAAAAAGCAGCTCCTGTCAAAAACGGTGAGTACACTGCGTGCTTCTGTCTCTTTCTGCCTTTTTCTTCCCCAACCACATCATGAATGTCCCGAACTTTGTCCATCCGGCTCAAGGACAAATGACAAATGAAGGTCCAACACAAATGTTGAGTATTAGAATTATTTTAGAGGTTATTCTTGACTGTTTTTATATTTAGCTTTTTGCTGCAACCTGATTGAGAAACTTCTATTACAAATATAGAGACACAGGTGGTCAAACATATGAAGAGATCCAAGATCCTCCTGCTGTCTGTCTTCTAGTTTTCATTTATCAGACATAATGATCAGTTCTGAGGTGTTCAGATGTGGGTCAGTGTGCTGCTGCCTCTGCATACCTGTGGCTGCCAGTTTCTAGGTGCTGACTCTGAACGTCCTGGACTCCAGTGTCCATGCATATTTGCATAAATCACTGCATGTGTCCTTGAGAAAGATGTTTCAGCTTGTGTGTCACTTCTTCTATGGTCTCTGAGGTCCTGCAGGGTTTATTCTTGGTTTTTCCACTGCTTCTTTTGCCTTCAGCCAATCAGCTGCAGCCTTATGCTGAATGATCAATAGTCCCACAGGTTTGACTTTAAGGTAAATTAAGATTTTAATCAGAAACGTACAGGCTGAATGTGACCTTGTTTAAAAAATGATTTACTTCCTCTATTAGAATTTTTTTTTTTACCCAATTATAAAACTTTCTAATATTCTTAACCCACAAGAGAAATTATTTTCTGATGTTTACATGGATGTAACCCACTCTGATAGTCTTTTAACTATTGTAAATAATGGTGTTTTAATTATGATTATGCAGTTTTTAGGAAAGTAGAGGTAGTGGTTCATTGGGACTGTTGTCG
>NC_050528.1:9591007-9593656 GCF_002922805.2 Oryzias melastigma
TTATGATTATGCAGTTTTTAGGAAAGTAGAGGTAGTGGTTCATTGGGACTGTCGGCGCAGAGGTTGAACATAAAATTATAAAACTGATTTTTTTTTGTCTACTCATGAGTAACTACGGTTTGAATAAAGAAACACACAGAAGTTCAATTTTAAGGCAAGTTTATTTGTTATAGAACATTTCATGTAAAGACACAATTCAAAGTGCTTTATATAAAACATAAGAAACGAGAAATAGTAAAGGTGTTATCATTAAAATGATTAAAAGAAAGTAAAAAGAACTGAATTTAAGTACACATGTACATTTTTGAATACATACTAGTCAAATGCAGCTGAATTGTATTTATAAGTTTTATTTATGAACTTCATCATGAGAAAAATGTCACAAAATCATAATAAACATGGAAAAACCACAAATTATTGGTCATTAAAGTAATAGAAACCAGAATTGAAAAACAGATTTTTTTTTTTAATTCAAAACATAAAAGTTTAAGCTTGAGGCCTTTGAAATTCCACACTTTCAGAATACTGTAGAAAAAGGCACATACTAACCAGTTCATACTAGTTTGTTGTAAAGGATTTGTGTATGAACTGAATTCAGTTACAGTAGTGATAGAGTCGGGTGATATGATACATATCACAGTACAAAATTTCCCTTTAAAAAAATAAAACAAAAAGAGTATGAATTTTAGGTGGAAAACAAAAGTAAGATGCGGACAAATTTAAAGGGGCCCTACCATGAAAATTCTACTTTTTGAGGTTTTAAATGCATTTTACTGATCAGTCCTCACTATAAAGATCCCCAAAGAGGCATTTTGATCCGTTCATGGATTTAAGAGTAATCCTCTAAAACCTGCACTGTCTGCAGCAGCCCCTCCCATACCCACAAAAACGAGCGGGTGGAAACGTGCTGACGTGAGATCGTTTCAAACTGCTCCCTCCAGAAAGAGTCTATGCTGCAAGCTCCGCCCACCGGCTTACACAACACTCTATTTATCCCCTTACCAGTGATAATCAGCGAAAAAAAAACTTTCATTTTAGATGCAGAATACCGTATATATTCCAGTTGTGTCCTGTCTTCAATAAATTCCAGCTCAAATAAGTGTTTGTTATTTTTTCCGCGGCGCTACCTTAAGATGCTACCTTAAGACGCTACCTTAACACCCGGTCCTGCACAGAAGCCGCGTGTGTTTGTGTTGTGAAGGAGTTTAGCTATGGACAGACCTACTAAAGGCAGATATATTTTATATGTGCATCAATCTTTGAAGAAGTTTGGATTATTTTGGTGGGAGAAATACACAGATTTTGTCTGGGATGACGTCATGACGCAGACAGCAGCAGCACGCAGCGGCAGGCGGAGCTTAAGGAATCGAGCCGTTTTACTTCCGGGTAGGAACAAACTCACGAAATATAACTAATATTTCATAAATAATTTGTTTTTTAGTGGTCCAAATGTAATATATGATCATATATATGTATATAGTTCACTCTGAAAGGCTTAAGAAAATCATGTTAAATTGATACATGTATTGCTAAATGAATTATCGCGATATATCGCCAAATCGATTTTCTCCTGCACCTCTACTAATAAATAATAAAATGTAATTCCAAAATATAAAACTTTTATTATTTAACTACAAGATTACATCATTAAAGTTTTTTGGGTGTATTTCCTTATATTGAATATGGCCTAAGTAAGGCTGACCTTTTGACCTCCTCCAGCAGAACCAGACTCAACGACGAGCACCTTCCCGAAGTGGTTTGGGTTAAAGAGGACAGGGAAAAAAGAAAACAGAAAAATACTGGAACATCTGCTTAAGAAGTGCTATACCGTCTAACTTTAGAGAGCGCGTCCACATCCCAAACGGAATCAGAAAGCTGACTCACAGGAGCCTGAAAGGTAAAAGATCTGCCTCCAACTCTGCTTTTGGAAGCTCTAAAAAGGAATCCTCTGGTCGAGGAAGTTCTCTGTCGGGGAAATGTGGGATGGTAAATAAGATATGAAAGAACATAGTCATTCTGAGCTCTATATGTGGACAAATTATTTACCTGTCACAGTAAAAAAAGAAGAAATAAGATATTTTATTATCTTATCAGGACTATCAGGCTTCGACTTATCTGTTTTTTTTGCATCTATTTTGAATTCTATCAGAGGTGTGACGGTTATCAGATTATAAAAGTTTTGTATCTCTGCTTTGTGATAGTCATAAAACAAAAAATCCAAATGATTAAAAGTTTAGTGTGCATCAAAACACACAACATGATACTTTAAAGTTTTATGTTAAAAAATAGTTTTAACTTCAGATTCATTTAATTTTAATTCTTCAGACTTTTTGGGGTAAAATCAAAATACTTTTTAGTTGCATTTTACTTAAGTAAAATGTTTTACTTAAGAAAAAATGCAACCAGTTCCTTTTCAAATGTGCTAGCAACATGCTATCTGTTCTTGGCTAATTTAGATATTTTTCCAGTTTTTTTTTGGGCTAACTTGGAGTCTAGCTAATATTTAGTGTTATGCTAGTTGTTTTGATAAAATTAGACACTTTTCTTTCTTCTTCTTTTTTTTTCTTGCTAATCAGAAGTTTAGCTAATATTTTAGTTTTATGCTAGCTATTTTGACAAAATTAGACATTTTTTCTTTTTATTTTGTTT
>NC_050528.1:9594019-9598890 GCF_002922805.2 Oryzias melastigma
TTAGCTAAAAATTTAATATCATGCTAGCTGTTTGGAAAAAAAATATATTTTTTCAGTTTTGTATCTATGTTTGTACATTTGTATTTTTACAGGTAATGCTATAAATCTAGTTTAGCTTATTCTGGCTTTCGGTGCACTTCTGTTCCAAAACATGAATGCATGTTTAAATAAATAAAAGACAATAAAATTAAAAATAAAAAGTAAAGAACATTTTGCATGTGATTCCAGTTAGCCAAATGCGGCTCCTATAAGACCCTTTATTTTATTTCTCATATATATTATATTTTGGGTTATCTTGGAATTATTGAGGAAAAGTTTAATGGCATTTAGTTGAACTTTATCTTTCTTACCATCGATTTTTTTTCTCCTAGGACTTCCTGGTACCAAACAGTCATTCTCGACTTTTAGGTTTCAAGAAAATGAAACAAATTCAGAGCATCGCAGAGCAATCGCCATGTTTTCCTGCTGACTGGAGTATCAAGCTAGAAAGATTTATTCCTTCTTCTCCAGTCTCGTGGCAAACAGGCCCTAAAAGTTTCCATCAAGTAATTATATTATTCGGTTTTGAACATTTCCCAAAGCTTTTTCATCAGCAGTGAAGTCTCTGCTTGACAGTGCAGTCTTTAATTGAACCGCTATGAGAAAACCAATCCTCTTTTCCTTTTTAATCTATTATTTTCTCCGTCTGCTTCTTATGAGTCGACTAGCAACTTCAAACATGATTAAAACTTGCAAATGTTGCTCCTTACTGTTTGTTTAAGGACACTGAGGGACTAATTTATAAATATTTTACATCTGAGCTTTACAATTTTGAAAGAATTTAAACTACTTTCAACCAAAAAAAAAATATGTCCAGATTTATTGCATCATTATAAAAAATGCAATTTCTGTATTAATTATCAGGTAATAACCACTTTAACTCTTAAACAAGGGAGAAAGTCTGAAAGATAAAGAGTTTTAGATAGTAAAACGAGTAAGTAAATGTTAAATTTATAATAAATGACCAGAATTTTAACGTTTGTCTTCCTTGACTACCTCTGTCATGAATTAGAAAGTTAGTACGTTACTGTCTTTTTTTGGCTCAGATTGCATCAAAATGAAAATGCTAAATATTATTGTATTAGCAGTTAGAATTCCATTTGTAAAAATACAAACACTTTAGAATGATTCTTATTTTTTTGTTTTAACTTCTTTAACGTAGTGTTTTTAATAGCTCCTCTTTCTAAGAACTGGTTAGCTCTTTCTCTTAACGCCTCCACATTTGTCTACAAAGGAATTAGTGGAACTCCTTCCCACTCAAATGTCCAAAGACCAAATGGAAGTTCTGAGGAGTAGAATTACTATATTTAGAAGGTCAGTGGTTTGAATCTAATATTTCTCTGTATTTCAAAAGGTGTTCTATAGGAGATATAATGGCAGCTAAAAGTCAATAGCTCGCAAAAACTCATTTAAAGTACTCAATGAAAAAGTGGATTTTACTAACCTGGAAATGACATTAAGAAAAAAGTTTTGTGGCATTTTGTGGGCACAAAACTGACTCTTTTGTGGGCACAAATTGCTATTTTTTAGCAACAAATTAGTGTTTTATTTATATTTTATGCACATAAGTTAGCATTTTGAGCCCATAAAATGCTAATTGCGTGCACAAATTAGTATTTTGTGTGCACAAATTGTTATTTCATGGCAAGAAATTAGTATTTTGTTTTTGTTTTGTGCAAAATGCTAACTTATGTTACACAAAATATCATTTTTTTTGTGCACAAATTGCCATCTTGTGTGCATAAATTAGTGTTTTGTGCACCCAAATTGCTATTTTGTGGCCACAAATTAGTATTTTATGTGGAGTGTGTGCACACATTTGTATTTTGTGTACACAAAATGCTAACGTGTGTGTGCAACATAGTATTTTGTGTGTAGAAATTGCTAACTTATGTGCTCAAATTTCTATTTTGTGGTCACAAATAAATACTTTATTTACATTTTGAGCACATAAATTAGCATTTTGTGTGCACAAAATGCTAACTTATGTTACTCAAAATAGCATTTTTTTTGTGCACAAATTGCTATCTTGTGTGCATAAATTAGGGTTTTCTGCACCCAAATTGCTATTTTGTGCCCACAAATTAGTATTTTATGTGGATTTCGTGCACACAGAATGCTAATTGTGTGCACACATTTGTATTTTTTGTGCACAAAATGCTAACTTGTGTGTGCAACATAGTATTTTGTGTCTAGAAATTGCTAACTTATGTGCTCAAATTTCTATTTTGTCGTCACAAATAAGTACTTTATTTACATTTTGAGTACCCAAGTTAGCATTTTGTGTGCACAAAATGCTAACTTGTGTGAACAAATGAGTATTTTGTGTTAACAAGTTTTTATTCTGTGGCCACAACTTTGTACAAGTTAGCCTTTTGTGCGCACAAAAGGCTAACTTGCGTGCTCAAAATGTAAATAAAGTACCTATATCTGACCACAAAATAGAAATTTGAGCACATAAGTTAGCAAAGCACCTTTAGACAAATGCCTAAAAGTGCAAAAGCACACAGCACACAACAGCAAAAATGTATAATTTAAAAGTTTAGTATTTAGCTTAAAAAAGTTTAAAACAAAAATTGCAAATCAAATAAAAAATTGGACATAAAATTTCATTGTATTTTGAGCAAGTTTACAGTCACATTCAATTTAAATGCATTTTTTTTCTTTAAAAAATGTGCTATAGTGTGCATAAATGTCCTTATTCTGAGAGAACATTAGTAAAAATAAAACAAAAAACTCTTTCTCTCATTCAGACCCAGACTTCCTTTAAAGATCAATGAGACTCTCCGGACGCTAATGTATTCTTCCATCTGTAGTTGTAACTAATAGACTGAAGCCCGGCCAGGTCCAGCAACCTCCTCCACAGAGAGGCAGCAGCTGAGGGGGAGGAGGGAGGTGGCGTTTCGCATTCAAAGCTGCAGCTGCAGGACTCCAGCCGGCCGTTACCTGCCGTCCTCACACACAGCCGCCGCATCCCTCTGCTGCTCGTCTGCTGCACGCGGGAGACCTGTTACACACCGCACATGTATAACATGCAATAATGTCAGGCGGCCGCGCGCGCTCCTCCGGCGGGCTCTGAGTGACTGCTGCAGAACTGCGCTCCTGACAGTCTCGGATGTTGGAGCTTTAGAGGGGAACGCTGCTGCAATGGTGAAGGACAAGGCCGAGGAGCGGACGCTGCAGTACCAGCAAACTTTGGTGAGTGTAGAGGGGGGGTCTGGATGGGATGGGGCTGGCTTACATCATGCTCTGGGCATGTGTGTCTGCGCGCGGCGCGTTCCACGCGGCTGCTTCTGGCTCAGCTGAGCCCCTGCAGGAGGACAGGAGGAGGAGGTTTTCTCTAACAGGCTCCTTCTGCTCCTCTTTCATCCACAGGTGTTGCACCCCTTCTAAATCCATCTGACCCCCCCACCACCAAACCCTGATTATTAATAGGTATCAATCCAGACTTTAGGAAACAAAGTCTGATTAATTTAGCCACCTTCACTATGTGGTGCAGGTGAAATAAAAATGTGTGGTGACACTATGCTCTACATTTACCAGGCTAGGGACAGGCACAAGACTAGTTTGTGCTGTGTTGAGGCTCCATTTATCTTTTTTGTCGATCTGTCTGTCCATCCATCCCTTTGTTTTTTCGTCTTTTCATTTAATTAGATTTTTTTTTTTTTACTTTTTAAAAATAGTTTTTATTTCTACAGTTAATTTTTGATTTTCGGGGGCAGTCTCGGTCTTGCCAATGCCTATATACAGTCTGGAGTCTGTCTGCATTTCTTTCCCTACGTATTGTCAAAAAGGATATTATCAAGAGGTTTTCAGATTTTCTTTAAATAAGATGCAGAGCATTCCCAGCGCTCTTTTAATAATGATTTTGCTGTTTTTAACCAAAACCCAAAAAATAGGGTTGTTTTTTAGTATATATTTTTTGTAGAGAAGCAGAAGCTCATCAGAATTTTCCCTTTAAAGGGTAACCAAACAAGGAAGTTGGAGGCTGACTCCTCCCACTGCCAAAATTTGAAAACCCAGTCAGAGGGGCGGGGCTTGGGTGCAGGACTGCTATCATTACTGGAGCCTCAGGTCATGATGTCAGACTTCAGAAACTTACATGGTTTGACCAATCACAAAATTCAACTGTAATACCTCATTCCAACCAGCAGGGGGCAGCACAAAGACGATTTTTGTCTATATCTGGAAGAATTAAACAATTTTATTTAAATTTGTCAAAAATTTGGCTATGACCAACCTTTTTAAAACCTCCATTTATAGAGATCAACAGAAAAAAAAGTGAATTTAGGGTTTGGTTACCCTTTAAGCTGTGGGCGGGACTGTTGTTGCAGAAGTTTCCACAGGTTCCCACAGCTAGCGTTCACACTGCATCTAGTCTGTATCCGTTTTGGTGGCTTCAAATTTTTTACCGTAGCCCTTTTTGTGAAGTTGGGACTATTAACGACCTGAACCGGAACTCCGGTAAGCAGGTGTGAAGCAAATTTTGTGTACATCAAAATGAAACCTATTGTCCACTGTACTCGCCGTTTTCACCGCGTTGTAAACATTACGTCATTGTGACAACCAACCCGGTCTACCTTACTTAACACAGTCTAATATGTAGATTTCAATATGTACGATTTTAAACCAGATGGCAGCTCAGAAAACAAAAATAAAGACATTAACGGATCTAATTGTTTGCGTAATTGTAGCAAAGAAAGAAGACTGCGTCACAAACATGAGCTTTTTCAAGCCGCTGGTTTTCATCGGCTCCTGATTCAACCCAATTTGCATAAATAAATACTCAGAAATTAAGTTTTAATCCTAAATTATTTTAAATCTGTCCTCTA
>NC_050528.1:9599555-9606957 GCF_002922805.2 Oryzias melastigma
CTTAGGGTTTGGTTACCCTTTAAGCTGTGAGCGGGACTGTTGTTGCAGAAGTTTCCACAGGTTCCCACAGCTAGCGTTCACACTGCATTCAGTCTGTATCCGTTTTGGTGGCTTCAAATTTTTTACCGTAGCTCTTCATGTGAAGTTGGGACTATTAACGACCTGAACCGGAACTCCCGTAAGCAGGTGTGAAGCAAATTTAGTGTAGATCAAAATGAAACCTATTGTCCACTGTACTCGCCGTTTTCACCGCGTTGTAAACGTTACGTCATTGTGACAACCAACCCGGTCTACCTTACTTGTTACACAATACGTGTAACACAGTCAAATATGTACATTTTAATATGTACGATTTTAAACCAGATGGCAGCTCAGAAAACAAAAATAAAGACATTAACGGATCTATTTGTTTGCGTAATTGTAGCAAAGAAAGAAAACTGCGTCACAAACATGAGCTTTTTCAAGCCGCTGGTTTTCATCGGCTCCTGATTCAACCCGATTTGAATAAATAAATACTCCGAAATTAAGTTTTAATCCTAAATTTTTTTAAATCTGTCCTCTATCATGAGAAAAATGCTAAGATAGTAAAAAGATATTAAACATAAAAACAGTTTTTTCATTGAAGTGAGTGTTTAAAGTCTTTATCGCCTCTGCGGTGAAGAAATAGGGCCGCAGTTTGTTGCACTGATGACTTTATTCCTCTTCCTTGTCCACAAAGTCAAACTAACACACAAATAAATAACTTAAAGACAAATTTCGCTATAAGAAATTACATGAACAACAAATGAAAACACGTAAGTTGCTGGGAGCATTCACCAAAAAAAGAGCAAGAAAACTGTTAAACAGCTTTTCTTCTCAGTCCTTTTGTCACATGTTCTTAACTTTCAATCTTCTGTGTTTGATCTCTTTTGTCATATAGAACTCGACAAAAAAACAAAAGTTTTCTGCGGCACACCGTCCAACAAAAGGCTCCGCCCCTCGGAAATATACAAAATAAAATACCAAAATGTCCAAAATAAAAATTAAACACTCTTATTGTGGCAGTTAGAGTCTTGCTTGGCCTTTTTATGTAGCGAGACACAGAGCTATCATAATCAGAAGGGGGGGATCAGGGGCGGAGTTACTCAGCTCCAAAAGCCACGCCCCCTCAGAGGAGATTTTTGAAGCAGAGGCTTAAGATGAACATGAAAAATGGCTTTTTAGGTTGTGGGATTTTGGTTAAAAATGTCATAATCATAATCATAAAACACTACTGAGAACGTTTTTATAAAATAAAATTTGTAATAAGACGTTCCCACACACTTCTGCATCTTTTATCTTTTTGCAGATTTTGGTCTTCAGTCTTTGCCCCCTTCTCTATAAACTGAAAGTGTCTTCAGAATATTAATTGGTTCGTGCACCAGTTTTTTTTTTTTTTTTGTAGAACTGGCGTTCTGTCATTGATACCCTGGAGAACTTTATCTATATTCAGATAAAGGGACAGAAACAGGCAGTCAAGCATTGAATGTGAGATTCATTCTACATCCACTCAGGTGTCTGCAGCGATCCGTCATCTGTCTCTTCGCACATCTGCAGCTTCTGCCGGACCCACGTGCGCCGCTCCTCTTCTTTAGAGGGGATCAATGCTGTGCTGTGAGTCCCAGCCCAGAAAGATCAATAGCAATGTAAAATGGCAGGTGTGGAAGATTTGAGCATTCGGTCTCACCCCTGGCCTTCTCTTCTGTATCACTCAGAGCGACGGCTTTATCGTTAACTCCCTGCAGTCTGGAACCCCAAAAATAGATTTGTGTGTGTGTGTGTTTCCTCACATGTGTTCCTTTTCACTGCAGAGAGGCTGCGCCGTTCATGCTATAACATTTTCAGGTGTGGTGGGACATGTGTGGCTTTCTCTCAAAAAGCTGAAGAGCGTTTATAAATAGATTTAATCCCCCCCAAAAATACAAAATAAACACAAAAATGGAGACAAGTGAAGGCTCGCAGACTTTCTTGCCACTTCAGCTGAAGTTTGAAATTGGATTGCTATGTTGACAAAAGAATCTTTTGTGTTTTATTGCTCTCCATCAGCAGCGCTCAGACGGTTTGCACTCGTGTTTGCTGGGAGTTTTGGCAGCAGAGAAACGCTGATGCTGTTGCACAACGAAGCAGATGACACAGAGAATGTCGAGATCTGTCTGATAAAGTTTTCCAGGAGGAAAAAGGCACAGAAATGCCATCTCTTCATATTTGCAGCTGACGCACTTGAAAAGTCCTTTTTTTCTTCTAACATTTCAGCACTAATCTGTTAATGTGCAAATAAAACTATAAGATTTAATGACTAAAGAGGAAAAAAAGAGGTGTGAATGAACAGGGCACAGGTCACCTGTCAGGTGCATGCTGGGAGGTGTCTGCCGTTCAGGAGGTTGTGGGTGTTGTGGCGATTCATTTGGAAGTGTTGCAGCTTTCCATCTGAAGCCTTTTTAGAAGGTTTTCTCAGAGATGTGGGAGGTCTGGATGTGTCATCTGGGTTCGCCCGAGTACTTGTGTTTTCTCTTCTCAGAAAGCGTGGGCACGTTTGCTTAATAGGTTATGCATTTGTACTCAGTTTGAGTATGTGTAGGCGTGGGCGTGTGTGACTGAGTGAGTGAGTGAGTGGGATCCGCTCCTACACATGAAATGCTGTGGAAAAGTCTCGAGCCATCCCTCGTTTATCGGACTCCAGTTTTCGTTTCATCTCAGGAACTCTTCCAGCTCTCTTTTTCATTCATTTTTAGCGCAGTTCTTTACAAATCTTTGTATTAAAGTCATTTAAGCTCAAATGTCAAGATAGTTCTGTTTTTATTCACTTTATTCAGATTAAATAAACAAGAAATTAAGCAAGAATTTTCACTTTTTTGTTGCTATTTTCAACTAATTTATGAATTTTGTGTGGACTTTTTAAGATAAAAACAAATATTAATCTTTTTTTTAAGTTTCTTTGTTGAAGCAAAAATTCTTACTAATATTAATCTTTACATAATATCAAATTATTACATATATTATTCAATTTTTCTTTAGAATAATAGTATTTCTTCAAGCGAAAAGCTGTTTTAGCTTGTTTTTACTTAAATAGCTAGTTAAAATTTATGTTAAAATCCCAGTAAATGTATATTTTGTCGTGACCCTTCCTCTGGGGGAGCGGTGAGCTGCAGACACAGCTGCTCTTGGAACCAATTGGTGGTTTAACCCCCCCAATCTGACCCCTTAATGCTGAGTGTCAAGCAGGGAGAGATTCGGTTCCAGTTTTAGAGTTTGTTCTGAATCCATTTGAACTCTCAACCTTCCAGCCTTAGGGTGGACACTCTATCACAGGGCCACTGAGTTATTTAAAAAAAATGTTTATCATAACTAAATAAAATGTGTTTCAAACTGAACTTCTACAAATAAAAAAAAAAAATCAAATGGAATGGTGAACTTGTAATTTAACACTAAATCAATGCAGTAATTAGATAGTGAAATATAGCCCAGTCTAAATCATTGATTTGTCTTTTAATATGAGCGCTTTAAAAAATGGAGATCAATATAATAAAGAGCATGTATCTCTATAAATGTAATTTATAAGGACTTTTTTAAACTTAAAAACTAACTAAAGCTAAGTACACAATGTTTGTTTTTGCCCATGTTTACACTGGACAAGTAGGGAGGGGCTTCTTGTTCTTTTTCTTTTTCCTAGCGCATGTTTGCCGCCTACAGTTGGAAGAGGTGTGAAAAGTCCAAATGGTTAAGTCTTTGAGAGTAAACTATATCCATATAAATGATCATATATTACCTTTGGAACACTAAAAAATAAATTATTTAGGAAAAATGTGTTATTTTTGCGGACTCTTTTCATACCAGGAAGTAAAACGACTCTCTGAGGCTCCGCCTTTTGCTCCTTGAGGGTGCCACCCACTTCATGACGTCATATCGCCCACGAAGAAATTAGAGGAAATGTTTTATTTTTTAATATTTGTTTACTATATAGTGATTAGGGGCGGAATTCGGACACAACCAGTGTTTGCGTTAGCCTGGGGGCGGAGCAGACTCTTCCTGAGGGGGCGGTTTTCACCTTGTGACATCAGCACGTAAGAAACCTACTTTCATGGGTATGGGAGGGGCTGCTGTTGAGAGCGCAGGTTTTTAGAGAATTACCCAGAAATGAGTAAACGGATCTTTGAGGTTACTCATTGTGAGGAATGAACAGTATAATACACTTACAAAAAAAACTCAAAAAGTTGATTTTTCACGATATGGCCCCATGAAAAAGGACGCCATCCATGCGTGAACGTGACCTAAGTCCTCTTTTAATAGCTAAGAATACAACTCAAAGGAAATGTGTCAACTATAGAAAATATTGACTGCACTTTAACAATCCAAATAGGTATTTTTAAAATTATTTCACTACTTGATTTTTTTTATTTTCGTTTTTTTCTACTTTTGTGAGTTTTTTTTAATCTATTTATGTTTGTCATTGTTAGTTACTTGTTTATGTTAACTTTTATAGCGTAAAAAGATGATCTATTCCAGTAAAATTCATATTTAGGATGTTTCTAACATCCTCTTGTGACATTTTTCTGATGATGGAGGACATATATAAAAGAAATTAAACTTAAAATTGAATTAGTAATTCTTTATTCAAATTGTTGTGAATAAGGATGCAAAATGCAACTAGAAAAAAGCTTATGAGTAAAATTCTGACGCTTCCTTGCAGACAAATAGATCCACGTACGTCTTCGTTTTCCTCCTTTGCGAAAACTTTGAGAAAAGAAGAACAGTATTTAAATATTTCCTTTCTTCTTCTTAATTATAAAAAAATGTAAGTGAAACATAACCAAAAAAAAAAAAACTTTCAGGAAATTCTAGAAGCAGCGAGCGGTTCCTGAGGTTTCCCACCGTGTGCACCTGCCTCATGTACGGCCTGACAGGAGCGCAGATGTTACCGACATGTCCGTCAAGCAGCAGGCGGTTTGAAAGTCTAACTGCAGCAAACATCAAGTTTCTCACCCACCTGAGCAGGAAGAGCTTCTCCCGCCTCTCCTCACAGGACACTGCGGCACGGCAGGAAAAGACAGAGAGCGCGTGCTGCTGGTCTCTTTGAGTTCACGCGTGTGAGTCTGAAATTCAAACATCTCACCACCGACTTGGATCTCCTTCAGCCTGCTGTTGCTGGATAAATATTTCAACACATTACTGCATATTTTCTTATTATATGTCAAACACAGCCACAGTGGTGCAAGAAAACAGAAATGTGGGGGCTTGTACTCATGGAGTACTGGTTCATCTTTTGTGGTATAAATCTATTTGCTGTAGACTTAGGCTTAGAGCTTCATCAGCAGGTGTTTCAGACAATGTTATGGAAGATTAAAACTATTTAAGTCTTGAAAAAATGTACTTTGAAACTTACTAGAATCAGCACCACCTTTTAAGTCTTCCATTGACATTTTTTTTTATAAAAAAAAAATGTTCCCATTAGTGTTTTAATTATGATTATGAGGTTTTTAACCAAAATCCCACAACCTAAATGTCCTTAAAAGCCATTATTCATGTTGATCTGAATCCTCTGTTTCAGAAATCTCCTCTAAGGGGCTGAGCAAAATATGCCCCACAATAAATGATTGAGAAAGTCTTCAAAGTTAGTATTTTTAAGTAGATTAGCAACAAGCTTTTATATATTTATATTCATGGGTTTTGTTTTCATTTTTTTACGTTTTTTCTTTTAAATCATTGAGCTGTCATATCAGCGTTATGCTAACTGATTTGGCTAATTTGGCATATACTGAGATTTTTTATGCTAATTTGGAGTTTAACTAATATTTTATCAGCATGCTAACGTTTTTGGCTAATTTAGCATCTGCTGGGGTTTTTTAAGGCTAGTTTAGAGTTTAGCTTCTATTTAGCAACTTGCTAACATTTCATAATTTAGTTTAATGAGGAATTTTAGGCTAATTTGGAGTTCCACTAGTATTTACACAATAATCTAGCTTTTTTGGCTACTTTGGCATCTGCTGAGGTTTTTTATGATAATTTGGTTTAGTTAATATTTTAGCAACATGGTAACGTTTTTGGATAATAAGTCATCTGAGGTTTCTTTAGGCTAAGTTAGAGTTTAGCTTCTAATTTAGCCACTGGCTAACTTTTGTGACTAATTTGGTAGTATTAAAGCAATGTCCGACTGAGGTTTTTAAGATGCTAATTTGGAGTTTAGCTAATATTTTAGCAACATGCCAACGTTTTTTGGCTAATTTGGCATCTACTGATGTTGTTCTATTCTAATTTGGAGTTTAGCTAGTATTTTAGCAACATGCTAACATTGTTGGCTAATTTGGCATCTGTTTTTTTTTAAAGCTAATTTAGAGTAGAGCATCTATTTTAGCAACAGGTTAACGTTTTGACAAATTTAGTTTATGAGCAATTTTAGACTATTTTGAAGTTCAGCTAGTATTTACACAATAAGTTAGTTTTTTTAGCTACTTTTGCATCTGCTGAGTTTTTTTAAGCTAATTTGGAGTTTAACTAATATTTTAGCAACATGCTAACGTTTTTGGCTAATTTGTTATCTACTGAGGTTTTTTTAGGCTAGTTGAGAGTTTAGCTTCTAATTTAGCCACAGGTTAACTTTTTTGACTAATTTGGTTTACTGAGGCAAGACTATTTTAAAGTTTAGTAAGTATATAAGCAATATGCGACTGAGTTATTTAATGTGCTAATTTGGAGTTTAGCTAATATTTTAGCAACATGCTAACGTTTTTTGGCTAATTTGGCATCTACTAAGGTTTTCTGGGATAATTTGGAGTTTAGCTCATATTTAAGCAACACACTAAATGTTTTTTTGCAAAATTGGCATTTATTAGGGATTTTTGAGCATTTTTTTTTATAAATTTAGGTCAGCATCAGCACTCTTTCATAGTTTTTTAATGACAATTTCACATTTTACATATAGCTTTTGCATTTTCAGCAAATCCCTTCAGCAATGAAAGTAAATTGCGTCACCATTTTCAGCAAAAAGCTTCATCTTCAGCAACTACTTTCAGAAAGAAGTAGTCGCACAAGCAATATTGCAGATAATAAAACTTTTCTAGATAGATTTGTTTCCCTTTAATAATAATAATAATAATAATAATACATTTTATTTATATAGTGCTTTAAAAGATACTCAAAGATGCTTGAATGCCACACATACATGTTAAAAACTAAAAAAACATGGTTTCCGTTACAGGGGGACTTTAAATCTATTTTAAGCAAATTAATGTAAAATCCATGCAGCTGCTTGAGCCTTTGAGGGGAATTTCTGTTAGAACTACTTCCATGAAGGTCTTTAGAGAACATTGTATGATTACTTTACACTTTTAATTGCCCTGCCACTCAAACAAAATTACTATACTGCAACTTTACCTGATATGTAAGTATC
>NC_050528.1:9607277-9612964 GCF_002922805.2 Oryzias melastigma
ACATGGTTTCCATTACAGGGGGACTTTAAATCTATTTTAAGAAAATTAATGTAAAATCCATACAGCTGCTTGAGCCTTTGAGGGCAATTTCTGTTAGAACTACTTCCATGAAGGTCTTTAGAGAACATTGTATGATTACTTTACACTTTTAATTGCCCTGCCACTCAAACAAAATTACTATACTGCAACTTTACCTGATATATAAGTATCTGGACTTGAGGAAAAATAGTTTTTTACATGCCTTTTGGTGTTTCAAAAGATCATTTTGAACAAAATCAACTTATTTTTACTGTTTAATAGAAATTGTGCCAATTAAAAAGAACATTGAGTTAATACAAATGTAGATTTTGCTTTTTAAGCTTACTTATAATATCAGAGTGTTAATGCATGATAGACAAAAATGAGATCTGGTCTCCTGGAGATGACTGCATCAGCACTTTGCTCATAAAAATATGAGATCTGCAGCCTCCCTTTTCGTGTTAAGTGCTGCATTTGGTGGAGACTTGCACACAGGCGCTTCAAGGTCACACAAAAGGACAATGCTGTAAACTATACCTGTAAATATGAGGGGCTTAAAAACTAAAGCTAAGGTTATGAACTGGTATAATTAAAATCCATGCATCAATATGAATAGATTTGCATAAGCAGATACTTAAAAATCTAAATGACTTACATCAGGTTAAAATGTGTCTACAACAATTGAATTGGCTACTAAAATCCTCCATGAAACTTGTTTTTTGCAGCCAAATCCACAAACTGGATAGACTTCCTTAGGCTTTATCCCCAGACTTCTGCTTTTTTAGGGACAAAACTCTAAGATCTTGTCCCTGAAATCTGCTAAAGCCTGTTTGGGCTCTGAATGTATACAGCTCCTTTTCCACAGGGGGACCATGCCTTCCTTCACCTTCCACATCGTTTCTATCTTTTCTATCAGCTCTTTCAATTTCTTAAGCTTTTGTGTCCCTCTGATGCTCAGGATTCCTGATTCCTTTTATCCATCGGTCGATGTTCATTTGCTTTTCCATCCCGTTTTTCTGTCTCTATCTGGAAATCCCACAGCTCACCGAGTCTGGTCCCAGTCTCGTCTTTGAACCTCAGAGTTCATACTCAGCGCAGATGTTTTTGTGCACCATGTCAGCCATTTGGCTATTTGTATGTGTGTGTATATACGGGTTCACACAAAAGAGGTGTCTCTTCAGGGGAGTCTGGTTTCTTTAAGTCAGCAATTTCTTTGTCCTCCTACACAGAAATTGGCCTGAGTCCATTTCAGGTTCTGTCACACCTAAATAGTGCTGTTACAAGCGTACTCTAAACGAGTCACTGCAGAAGGAAGATATTCACACAAAGAAATCTCTAAAAGATGATAAATACAGAACTATTTTTACCCAAAACATAATATAACGAATTATATCCATTATGATCTTACATTACAATGGAAAAAAGAAAGTTTGACAAGAAAAAAGAATAACATAATATGTGAAATTAAAGTTTATCAGTTGTCGCACACTTACGTGGGTCAAATTTGTTCTCCACATTTGACCCGTCCCCTGGGGGAGTGGTGAGCTGCAGAAACAGCTGCACTAAGAAACCATTTGGTGGTTTAACTCCCCAATCCAACTGGTTAATGCTGGGTGTCAAGCAGAAGGATAGTGGGTCCAACTTTTTTCAGTCTTTGGTTTGACTCAGGTACGGATTCGAACTCACAAACTTCCATCCTCAGGGTGGACGGACACTCTACCACAAGGCCACTGAGCTGGTTAAGAAGGTTAGGAAGGAAAATAAGACTAGTAAAAGTAAAAATATATGTATTTCTCTGTCCAAAATTCTTTCAAAACAAGGTAAGTTTTATGCATGTGTAACTGGTTCGACTGTGTTGGTCTGCGTTGTGTTCAGGTCAGTGAATGAAGATCAGACTCCGATATTGATTTAGTTTATTTATTATCAAACCTGGTTGACAGAAAACACAAATGTTACACGGCTGTCCAGGATTTGTCAGTGCTTCCCCCTAACAACTCAGCCACAATCCGCAGCAGTCTGAGTGCGCGTGTACCTCCCCCCACAGCACGTGAAATAAAACATGAAAAGAACGTGAGAAAATGAGAAACTAACATCATACCTGGTTGACAGAAAACACAAATGTTACACGGCTGTCCGGGATTTGTCAGTGCTTCCCCCTAACAACTGAAAATTGCATGAAAAAGAAAGAAAAGTCAACACAAAATGGACGAAAAAAGGCGCGAAAATGGCGCATCAGCTCATTTGAAGCAGCTAATAACAAAAATAATCCATTACAAACCGAGGAAAATTAATGAGTACAATTCCAACTTTTGTTAAATGCCGATAAACAAATTCAAAAACAGTTTAAGCTAAGAAATAGTTACAAAGAACGGACACAAGGAGGAGCACGTCTTACCTCAGCCACAATCCTTGGCAGTCTGAGTGCGCATGTGCAGCACTGTCTGCTGCGTCACCGTGATGAGTTCAAGGACCCTCGGACAGACTAACGCCCAGGTAGAAATGTTCATAAAAAAAACTGTTTACATCAAATTTGGTGGAATTAAATAAACTAAACAAAACACCTGTTAGACATGAAACAAAATTATGCTTTTTGGTTTTGTTTTAAATACAAAAAATTCGGAATTCTTTATATTGACAATAAAAGTAGGGGTGTAACAAATCACAAAACTCATGGTTCAGATCATGTCATGGTTTTAGGGTCATCAGTAAAAAGAAAAAAACAAGATAAAAGTCTAAAATTATTTTTCTTAAAAGCTTCATAACATGTACTTGATAAAACATATATAAAGTTCTTGCCAGCCTTCCACCAGAGGTAAGGTGGTGTTATGCCCTTTTTTGTGTCTAGGGGGATCAAGGACACTAAAACATAGGGGCAGGAAAGGCGGCAATCGAACCTCCAATCTTTTGATCAGAGGTTGACCGCCGCCACAGCAGTTTCATGTAGTTTCTGATTGCATTTACATGTCTTGAGACCAAATCTACAAAAACTGAGAGAAAAAAATACTTGAAATAGTTTTGAAAATCTATCTGGAGAACCCCCTAAAATGCACCCTCCCTCCTTCCTGGTCCAAATTAAATCTTAAATAAAACTATTTAAATTATTTTTTGGTATTAATAGTTTTATAGAAACTAACTTTGGGAGCATTTAAATACTTCAAATAATTATTATTTGTAGAACATGTGCAGATGAGGCACTGCCCTGCCAGCTTTTTCTGGCGATTCATGACCCCTTTCGCTTGCCGTACAGCGGGCACAGTTGCTGCTCCTCAGTGGGAAGATTCTCTGAACCCAGACATGGAGACTGATTCTTTGATTCAAAATAAATAAACCTGATCTCTCATCATGAATTTGACTCGAATTGCATTCGGTGTGAACAGACAATTGATTTAAATACTGCAGGGGATGGTGGTGGTCCAGGGTACACGTGTGTGCCGAACCGTGCCTAGTGATCCATTCGGAATAAAACTGATCTAAATGACATCGTCCGGTTGGTTCTTTAGAATTTTGACAACCTCTAATGTTAGGAAATCTTCAACTGTGTAAGCCAAAGAGGCCAAATGGGGGCAGTAAAGTCGGCAACAGAGTTTGATGTCTTACATTCATTGGTGAAATTCATAAGTGTGTAGCTGAGAGGCATAAATCCAGGACTTTCTAGATTTACTACCCTTCTCAAGAGGAGTGTTTGTGGTTTTGAAGAATGGCAAAATCTTTTCTCAACAAGATTCTTCTCAAAAGAAGATGAGAGAAAGGAGCAAAAATGACTGGTTTACATTATTGATGAACTTTTAGGAAAAAACAGAAAGTGATTCTGGTGTTTAGATGTGACCCCTTTAAAAACCTTGTAGCCTAACGTGTAATGTCTTTAAAAAATCTCATCTGTTCAGAGATTTTACTTCCTCGAAATGCTGATTTCCAGCGCCGCTGAAAGCACCATATCTGTTGAGGTTTCATGCAAAACAAGCAGCTGCGTCCTTAAATCTTTTTCCGACAAGCCGTCACTTTCACCGCTTGAAGCCTCAATCTCTGTGACATTAGATCCCCCCCCACCCGGCCTCTCACTCCTCTGCCTCTTTAATGTCATGAGATGAATTTTTACTCATCCTGGTTGCACCTGTGCGCACAAGTACGCTCGACTGCGTCCAAGCGCTGCATGTTTGTTTGATTTGTGCGTGACAGCGCTCTGACTCATGTGTAACTGGTCTGAAAGCTGCCTCCGCCGAGCGAACGTGGACAACCGCACCGGCCAAATCTGCGGTTTGCCTCTCTAAATTGAATTTTGGAGTCTCCTCCCTGGAGGCATCACTTGCTTAAGTGTTTCAGTCCTCCTGTTTCTCCTGCAGCCTCATCAATACATGCTCAGCTTCAGCAATCACGCTGGCATATTCATGCGCACGCTTTAAAACATCCATCATCCTCCATGCGGCGATGGGACCCATCACTTTCTCACACGATTAATGAAAGAGAGAGGAGATTAAACCCAGTTTATGAATATGGAGGAACAGAAACAGTTGGGACGGGACTTTCAGTGTTCATACTAGAGTATCAAATATTTATTCTTGCTTGATGAATGGTGGTTGGTTTTCTTTTAGCTCATTTAAAAGAGGAACATGAGTGTTGCACTGAAAGTTTAGTAATAAATTAAACATTTTCCACTAGAAAATATGCCTACTTATATTCATTTATCTCACATGTCAAAGTAATTCTATCCGGCCGTCCAGATTGTTTTATTTTATTGTTATTAATGGCCCAATTTTATCTTGCGCTTATTTTTAACTTGTATAGTTATGACAAAGTATATTTCTATACAGAGTAAGATATTGAAAGTTATTTAAGGTTTAAGTTGATTTTTCTGGAATAATATTCCTGTTTTTTTATTATTCATAATTATCTTAAAAAGTTTTGGTTTTAAACTTTTAAATATTGCTAGCTTTTTGGACTACTTTGGTATTTATTAAGAATTTTTTAATCTTCTTTGTAGTTTAGCTAATATGTCAGCTATATGCTAGCTGTTTTAGCTAATTTATGATTTTTTAAGAAATTTTTCGGCTGTTGTAGTTCGGCTAATATTTACACACTTGTTATTTTTGGTTAATTTAATCTTTTTTCGTTTTTTAGGCTATTATAAAGTTTAGCTGTTTTTCCGCTATATGCTAGCTGTTTTAGCTAATTTATGTTTTCTTACAACGTTTTTAGGCTGCTTTGTGGTTTTTCTAATATTTACACTGTAGCTGTTTTGGCTAATTTAAGCTTTTTGTCTGTTTAAAGGCTGTTTTGAAGTTTAGCTAGTATTTAGCTACATGCTAGCTCTTTCAGATAATTGATGCTGTTTAAAAAAGTTTTTAGTCTGTTTTGTAGTTTGGCTAATATTTACATGCTAGCTGTTTTGGCTAATTTAAGCTTTTTTCGTTTTTTAGGCTATTATAAAGTTTAGCTTTTTTTCAGCTACATGCTAACTGTTTTAGCTAATTTATGTTTTTTTTTACAATGTTTTTAGGCTGTTTTGTGGTTTTTCTAATATTTACACTGTAGCTGTTTTGGCTAATTTAAGCTTTTTGTCTGTTTAAAGGCTGTTTTGAAGTTTAGCTAGTATTTAGCTACATGCTAGCTCTTTTAGATAATTGATACTGTTTAAAAAAGTTTTTAGTCTGTTTTGTAGTTTGGCTAATATT
>NC_050528.1:9613325-9620451 GCF_002922805.2 Oryzias melastigma
AACTGTTTTAGCTAATTTATGGTTTTTTTTTTACAATGTTTTTAGGCTGTTTTGTGGTTTTTCTAATATTTACACGGTAGCTGTTTGGTCTATTTTAAGCGTTTTGTCTTTTTTTTAAAAGCTATTTTGAAGTTTAGCTATTATTTAGCTACATGCTATAGCTCTTTCAGATAATTGATGCTTTTTAAAAACTTTTTTAGTCTGTTTTGTAGTTTGGCTAATATTTACATGCTAGCTGTTTTGTCTAATTTAACCTTTTTTCGTTTTTAGGCTATTTTGGAGTTTAGCTATTTTTCAGCTACATGCTAGCTGTTTAGGCTTTTTTTAATTTAGTTTTTTAAGGCTAATTTTGCATTTAGCTAATATTTTTAGCTGGCTATCAGCTTCAGCGTTTTCAGCTATCAATTTCAGCATCTTCAACTATCACCACAAGTATTTTCAGCCAAATTCAGCTTACAGCATTCACACTAGCGTTATTGTAGGTAATGCTATATATTTAGTTCATAATTATTTTAAAAAGTTTTGGTTTTAAAGTTTTAAAAGATTCGTTTTAGTGTGTTCAATAAATGTTTATCCTGTTCAATCCACGACCTTTGTTGTGTTTTTGATTTTGGCCCCTTGTGTGATTGAGTATGACACCCCTGATTTGTCTATTATATGAAATATTTGAGATTTTTATTAAATGTTTAGTGTTTTTGAATCAATTTTTTGAGGTGCATTTAGGGTGCAGTTGTGCTGAAAGTGCTTCTCTCTGAAGTTTCAACGATGCTGTTCTGTGTTCTCAGTGGAATAGACAAGAGGAGGATCAGCTTCTCACCCAGATAACAAGATTGTTCATCTGTATTCACCTCAAAACTGAGTGGTTCCAAATTGATCGCAGCAGTGAGTGTGAGTGCTCTTGATTGTTTGTGGGGTTTGTTTCTGCGCAGCTCTGTGATGGACAGGCTGCCTGTCGAAGATGCATCTCAGCTCTTGTCTGGTGACTGGCTCGGTAGAAGTACCTATAGATACAGACGTTGAATGACTGGGATGGAAACTTCTAAGTTTCAGAAAGAAATAAAGTAAAAGTTTTTAAAAAGAAGCTAACTTTTTTAATCATTAGCCAAAATGGCTGGTAGATTCCTCAAGTTAATCCCTTTAGAGTTTCCATTAGTCCGATTTCTTTTGGGAAAATAGAAGTAATGAAGCCAATCATTCACATTTTATTTATTTGTACTTATTAAAGCTTTCACAGTAAAATTGTCAGTCACCAACTAAACTTTTTTCCTGACAGAAATGGAAATAATCTTTTAAAAACTTTTTTTCCAGCATGACTTATTCATGAATTTTCTTTTAGTGTGTAAAAAGAACTAATAGACTAACAGTCGATGCAGTAATATTGTCATGAGTCAGAGCTCTGTCTCCCCCTCTGGTCACCGGTGGAAGCCATCTGCAGAATACTGCAGACACTACATCTCCCAACAACCCCAACGCACACTCCTCAGATGGACACTTAAGCTCTGCACAGAGCCTCCCTCAGTGCGAAGTATTGTTTGTGCCATCCTGCCTGCATTCTTTCATCCACTCATGCTCGTGATTGACCTCTGCCTGTCTGACCCTGATTTAGCTTTGTGAACTTGTAGCTGTGCTTAGTTCCTGTCTGCACGTGGATCCAGCTGTCTGCCCCTTTGTGACAATCTAAAGAGCTGATATGTGTCATTGTGGTTTGCACTTTAACCTCACGATTAGAAGGTCCTGGTTCAAATCCCACCTCATGTGGAGATTATATGTTCTACTTGTGCACTTGTGGGTTTCCTCCAGAAATTCTAGCTTTTCCATAATTCAAAAACATGTCTCATAGGTTAGACTCACTCCAATGAAAAATATATATATTTTTTATTATGTTCTTGTAGCATTTTTCTCATGATAGAGGACATATATACAATAATTTTAAGATTCAAACTGTGTTTCTGTGTATTTCTTTATTCAAGTTGCGGAAAAGTGACATTTGAAAATGTTGAAAAAGTTCTCAGTTGTGATGCAGCAGCTGAAATAGGTCCTTCTCTGCTCCATTCTGATGCATCCGCTTGCAGACAAATAGCTTAAACTTCATTTTCTTATCATCTGTCTCAAAACCGTACGCCTGGATAGCTCTGACATTGCTCACCCTTTTTTATTGCACCGATAATGTTAGCTTGGAGGAACCGTAAGCTAGCAGGAAAGAGTATAAACAAACTAATGATGGGATTTCGGTGGAGGTTCACCAATGTTGCCGCCCACAACTCAGAGATGAATTTCTGATGAACTTTTACTGCTCTGCACAAACTATGTTGTAGAAAATGACACAAGTTTGTTATTTAGCTTAAAAATGTCACAATTTTAATCAAAAGACGACTTGGAACGCTTTTACAATAGAAAAAAATATGATTGAAGTTGGACTTTCACTAGTATCTCTAAACTGGAGCTAAACAATTTGATAAAGACTTGAAATGTGCGATATTAATTATCAATATTACGCTGATGATGATTTGCAATATATGAATAAAATGCAAAACATTTAATTCAAAGTATTCATTTCATTGCAACAGTTTTATTTACATAAAAGACAACATAACTCAAATTATGCTCCAAATTACCCACGTCTACATAGGAGGCGGGCACCTAACATAAATTGACTCCATGCGATTGGTCGACAACGTGAAGGGTTCATCCTATTGGTCAAATGTGTAAAGCAAAAGGCTCTATTTAATTTGTTAAACACTTCAAGCTGCCATAAAAATGTTCAGCCTATGCAAGGTAACCATTTATTGCAATTTATTGGTTGATATCGCGATAACGATGATTTATCGATTTATTGTGCAGCACTACTCTAAACTGTCTTCTAGTTGTGGATGTGGTTGTTTGGCTCTTTGAAGCCCTGCAGTGGACTAGGAAACCATCCAGGGGTATCCCACTTTCACCCTTCAGTAGCTGGATAGGCTCCAGCAACCCCTAAAAGAATGAAGTGGGTTTGGAAAATGGATGGAAGTGACAGAAACAAAGCAGGAAGGATTTTTTTTCCCTTTTCAAAAGTAGTAGTTTGCTTTAATTATCACCTACCAAATTGTCCACCCACCAAATTGAACTCTAAGCTGCAAAGCAATCTGGCACATTGTTTTAATTTAGAGCTGTAATTATTAGAATTGTGATACTAAGCTGTTTCTGTGCTAGACTGATGAACAATAATACTGAACCAAGTATCAAGTTTGAGTTTTTCTTTCAGGGAAAACAAGAATTCTCTGAAAAAAAAAATCAATTTAGAAGGCTTTTACTCAACAATTTAATATATTTAACAACTAAATCTCACATTTTTTATGGCTTATGATATGTAAAAAGTAACACCTTAAACCCACAAAAGATTAATCACTTTCCTATTTTTCTGCTTTACTCAAAGATTGTTGGATGAAACGTTTAAACCAAGTGTAGCCCAGCACCAAACTGCACACAGACAGGAAGTAACAAGCTGTTGAACAGAGCAGTGCTGAACAGCCAGAGAGCTACATGATTCTCCCAGCAGGAGCAGGTAGAAACAAAACAAGGATGGCAGAGGAGCGAATATTGGATTCACATCAGGTTGTCAGAAAAAAATCAATCCAAATAAATGATAACGCTGGCTCCGCTTCGGTGTGTCTTAACTGATGAGCGGGGGCAGGACATTGTGTTCTGTGTGTTTAAATCCTGGTTATAAGTCAGTGTTGTTGGTTTTCTGCTCAAAAAAAGACCACATCGATTATGACTGCGGGCAGAAGCATATTACAACAGTTATGAGATAGCAGTGTCATGCTGGGATGACTATTTGTTTTTAAAAATGAAACTAAAAGGAGCAACAAAACATTTTCTTGAATTCACATCCATCACCCCCTTCAGAATATTGATTTTAACATTTAATAGCAACAGCTGTTTAAAATGCAACATTTATGCAATCCTGAGAGCATTTAGGAAGGGAATGACTGTGATGCCGCCTGTACAAGTCCCTTTGTGAAATCATCTCACGTAAATATTTCATGGTCATGTTAGTGGTGAGTGAAAGTGATTAAAGACTCACTCCGATCATCTTTTGACCTACTTTAAAAGTGTTCCCAGTGGTCTTTTAAATATGATTATTTTGTTTTTTTGGTTGAATCAAAAACCTGTGTCGTTTTGTGGGTCATAGTCTCTGTGGAGTTTATTAAAAATTCACCTCTAAGAGCCGGTTTATACTTCAAAACGGTTTGTTATCACTCGGGTCTCCACACGGCCATCGGAACAAAATCAATCCAGTAACTGGGAAATGTGACAGCTACTCATGACATCATCCACAATCGTAGACATATATTTATTCCCTGGACAAAACAAGGTTTTGACATCACCCATAGAAAATGCATTACCTCCAGGGCACTCAAAATGAGGCCAAAGCTGTCTCTGTTTCTTAATTCACGTTAATTTATTTATCTACAAGAGACAGGACAAAAAGAAAAAACGTTACGAATTCAAATGCAACCGATGCCAGGTCCACAGTCAGTCCTGGCCCTGGGCTGCATGGCGCCCTTGGATCAATGGGATTTTTGCGCCCCCCTCCTCAAAATGATTGATTATGTGTAACTTTTGAGCTATTTTATTCATGGCTTTAATTATTACATTTTTAACATTTTACACCAAAATAGTGGTGTGTCAAATTATTACAAAAAAAAAGTTGCAATTTGGGACCCCCTCCAGCAGATGGTGCCCTAGGCGGCCGCCTAGCTCACTTATTAAAAAAAACAAAGAAACAAAAATTAACACATAAAATACATATAATCCAGAATTATCACAACAAAACACTGGTATAACAATGCCTCAAATGTTCACTGGCTTGACTGGACTTAAGCCATTGTTTTCCGCCATTTAGAAACCCGTCAACAGCGTTTAGTCCGAGTCGGCCTGAGTCACATTTTTAGGGGAACTAGTGTCGCCAGTCATGAATGAGCTTGTTCAAAGTCCGCACTCCTCCTACTGAGGAGAAAGTGTCAATCAAACATTTGAGGTGGGGTGAGCATGCTTTTACCGAGGCATCTGATTGGTCAGTTTATAACTTGAATAAGCTGTGATAAAGAAAATATATATATATAAAAAAATAGGATTAGAAATTTGTTAGGAAGAAGGTATCAGAACAAGAATGGTTATTCTGACAAATAAAATCAATTTCTCAATAGAAGTCTATGGGATTTTTATCCTCGTGAATCAGCAGGTACTTCCTATTTGGAACACGAAGGGGAGGGGTTTATATATAGTCAGTGGCCCCATCCGAATTCTTCCCTTCTCTCTTCCTCTACATCTAGTCCTCCAAACGGATAGATATGGAGAAATAGTATCTCCGATTAAGGACGTCAGTTTCGCTCGATGACCTCGTCAATAATTACCAGTTAGCTAGCATTAGCGCGGAGCTTCCAAAGCTCTAATATACATAAAAATAGCAGTTATATAACTTAAAAAAAGGTCATGCTACAACTAAAAATCATTTCTTACATTTAAATGTAAACCTCTGCCATGTGAAGAAATTCGCTTCTCCTCCGCGGTACACCGCGACATGGACCCCCTCGCAACAGAGGGGTATAAAAAAGTATATTTTTTACACCCCTTGCCCTTCACAAGCCCCTTCAAATAGAGGGGTAGGGAGAAGGAAAGAGTCCAAGAATTCTACATCCATAGTGCAATCACGTGAAAATCCCTTCATAAAGCCTGAATTTATTTTACGCAATGATAGAACAAACTGTTCAGAAGAATGTCTTATTAACACCGCAGATAATAAAAGCTTAATTGAAAAAGTTAGGATATACCCAACTTCACACACAGACACACAGAGAGAGACGGTGGTCAACTAGATGGAAAACAGAGTCAGTCATTGAAAACATATATTTTATATCTCATAGATATATTTTAGATCTTATATCTTGCACTAGAAAACGCAATTCGCCTCCGTTCCTCCTCTGCCTCATCGCATACACAGCAAGTGGGGAACATGTCCTCAAAGATAAATGCTTGAGAGAATAGCTTCACTTGAAAAGTATAAACGCCACTCAGAAGTTCATCCCAGTTATATCAGACAGTCACAAGCAAAACCAGCCAACATTAGTATGGACTAGACTGTGGACACGAGTGGTGCAATGGATGATTGAGACATATAAACTGGACTTGAGACGTTGGTGGGACCATTGGCGTCTTCTCCTCCTCGTTGCTGAGAGCTTATGACCCCAGGTACATGGTTACATGAGTCCATCTTTGTATAAACAAGTCCATTCTCATTTAGAGTTCAGCTCCATTATATAAACTTGTTTAAGTTTTTGTATCCATTCTGTGGTTGTTGGAGAAATGGGTTCCCTCCATTTACCAGTTAGACATTTCTGTCTGTCATTGTTGATCTTGGTCAAATATTTTTTCAATCCCAATACGCAAAATAAATATTAATGGATCTGCTGAGAGTTTAAGGTAGGAGTGTCGTTTTGGTTCAGGGACCATATTCAGTTCTTAAGTGGGCGGAACCAGAAACATAAAACCCAAACAACATATGGTCAAATTGTTATCTGTAGCTTTGTTTTTGTTTTCTTCTCAGTTTTAAAAAAGGCATCAACCAAGCTAGTAGCCTAATCACTTATTATTACATTGTTTATTGTGTTTTTTTTTTCTTGATCTCTTGTTATATCGGTCTTGCGTTTCCTTTGCTTCCCCCTAGTGGCGGAATTGCGCATTGCGACCATTTCTTAAAGAAACATAACTCACAACAGGAATACGCTGAAAACTTGCTTTTTTTCCCCCCCCATCCTTCTATGTATTTTTTTCTATTCATTAATGGACCGGATTAAACCACTATGTTCGATGTTTAATTTTTTTATGTCCTGACAGAAGTATTGTTCTTTTTCAAACAGCATTTTTTTGTCTGCTCCTGATTCACAACTATGCAATTTTAAGCTTATTTTTTCTTAATAAATGTCTTTCATGGTTCCTTCTACCTTTAGATTAACAAACGAAGAGCTTCATAGAATACGTTTTCATGACTAAAAAAATCAGCATCCAAGCTTCAGTTCATCACAGTGGTGAAAAGCACTAGTGAACACCAGGGTTGTAGAGATGTCTCTGTGGAGATGTTTTTTCC
>NC_050528.1:9620587-9630083 GCF_002922805.2 Oryzias melastigma
GACAGAACACCAGAACAACGTCCAAAAAGAAATGAAGACATGAAGTGGTAAAAGAGTGGAGCCTGACCAAAAAACCTTGTGAACGAATGAACTTTTATGTTTTTTAAATTTACAGACAGCCTTCTGAGAGGAGTTGATCTGATGTGGTCGTGAAGGGTGAGCCACTAAAAATGGAACGTCACTGACGTGTATGTGGGAGTAAAGGCAGATGTCCTGATGCTGTGAATATTTTGAGGACTTGTAAAGTTTTTTTTGCTTCTCACTTATTTTACCTTCACTATATTTTTCCAGAAAAAGCAAATACATTAATTATTGTCTCCTTAATCCACTTTTATTGACTGAATCATCGTTTTAATACCAATTCCTGAAAGCTCTTATGAAATATTGAACAGGTTCAGTAGGAAAACGATGCTGAACTGAGTGTTGACAGATGCAAATGCAGAAGCCGGTGGTAAACTAGTTATAGATAACAGCTCATTTAACCCAGAGGGGGCTACCTGCCATTCTCCCTGGGGGGCTGTGCTCCAGATGGCCAGTGATTGCCTCAGCTCAGGTCCAAAAACCAACTCAGCTCGTTTGCAGTCTGTTGGAGTTTGCCGATGCCATTTGTGGGTTTTTATGTTCCCTCTCGTGCACGTGAGAGCGTGAAAACAAACCACACAGAACATTTCAAATTAAATTTACGTTATGAATGGATTTAGTTTGTGTTTTAAAGGGTATGTAGCCCATCAATCATGATTGATGCGAACAGAAACCAATACTGCATGTGCCTCCAGTCATTCGGTGCTTAAGAAAACAATACAGTCTGCAGCTATTTTAGAGACAAACCAATATAACTTAGTAAGAAATACAAATTACATGTTTTCATCTACACAAATTCTTCTCATAATAAAGGTTTTGTGTGTGAAGTTAGTCGTTTAAACCTTTTTTTAAGTAAAAAATGACTTGCTAATCAGCTTTTTATCATGCAAAACTTAAAATCTGTTTCCGCTGGAAATAGTATTTTTTTGTTTTTAACATTTTTCTTATAAAAGAGAACAAATGTAATAAAAAATCATTTAATTTTTGCATGTCTGAGTATTTCTCCTTTTAAACTGTCATGAAGACGCTCTGTTTAAATTAATGAGGCGCTGTGACGTCAGAAGGGACAAAAAGCGCATGCGCGAGCTCCCTGATTTGCCCCGCCCACAGCATGCACAAGATGGGAGAAGAGATGATAATACTGGACAGCACTTTGAAAAGCGACAGATTCAAATTCTGCTCTACAAATGAACTACTTCTCGAACTTATGTTTGTCTTTTTTCTCCTACATTTATTTGTTTTAAAGTTGTGCATTTATGACTTTAAAAGTCGTAAATCTACGACTTTAAAACAGCTGCTGCTTGAAGAGCGCTAACTGACTGCGCCACCGATCAGCCAATACTCCAAAGGAAAGTAGAAGGGTTTCAACCGTTAAAGGTGTTGAAATGAAAACACTAGATCGCCAGTTAAATTAGTCTTTTTTGACCAAAATTTAGTGGGAGGAGAATTTCCAAACAATTGTATATAAGTAGAACAGACAAACCTCTGCTTTGAGCCGATGTTTCCTCCTCTTCCTTTTTTTCATCTTTAAAGTTTTAAAGAAGCACCAACACTGTGTGCCCCTCTCTGACCCCTCAGACGGCAGCAGGAAGGGAGGGGCGCTGCCCTCCAGAGTTATTGATTACATCAAACTTTTGATTTATTTTATTTATGATTTTTAATTATTACTCTTTTTATTACTTTTTTTACATGAAATGAGTGATCTGTCAAACTGTTTAACAAAAAATAAATAATAAATAATAATTGTGATTTTGCGTTCCCTCCAGCAGATGGCGACCTAGGCGGCCGCCTAGGTCACTTATACCCAGGGCCAGCCTTGAAACCGATAATAATATCCATGTCACGGTAAAATCCAATTTTTTTCCTAGTGAAAAAATAATTAGTTATATTAATTCACAATTACCGCATTTGGCTATATGTCATCACAATAAAATCTTTGAGAATGAGATACTTAAAGAGATAAACAAAAGTGTTCGCTTGTAGATGATTCAGCCCATGAAGCTCCTCACTTCCTCGTCTGAGCTGGCATCTGGCACAAAACGATAAGGCTGGACATTTCCGATATTTGTTTGACATTTTTTGAAGGTTTACACTAGCGAGACACAGCTAGCATCATAAGAAAAAGGGGATCAAAGACGGGGCTACTTAGCTTAGCAACAAAGGCCACGCCCATGTAGAGGAGATTTTGGAAATCTACTCACTCTATAGTGCACTACATAGTGCGTTCGCCATTTTCTAAAATCAAGTGCGCTAGAAATTTCCAAGAAGTCTTTGTAAAAAGCTAGCATGTATCGACGTTCTCTGCATTAGCAGATATAGACCATAATGCATTGCGGTCAAACATTTGTTGTGATAAAAATGTGTTTAAATGTAATTTCTTAATTAACCATACACATTTTCATCATCTAAACACTGTGGAGTCATAAATAGACGTCATTAAATATTCTTGTTGATTAGGTTTTCCAATCAGGAAATATCTGTTTAAAAAAAAAGGAAAATAGTGAGCATTGTTGCATTATTGTCATAAAATAAACCTTAAGACTATAAAAGATTTTTCCACAAGTGTTTTTTTTTATTATTCCTTAAAAAGCAAAGAACATTTTGGCTGCATATTGATTTTCCAGTGCATGAGAAGAGACTCTGATTTATTGTTGAGGGCGTATCTCAGTGACAAGCAGGAGGGATTTGAGCTCTTAATGTGATCAAGCGTGTATGAAAAGAAGGAACCAGGAATTGTTTTGATAATAGTAACAATAAAACAAAAAAACTGTGATAAATTGTCAACCGGTCTGCTGAAACATTTAAAAAAAAAAAAAGAAAAAAGCCAAAAATACCAATATTTTTTGCTACATTTACTTAAGATGGATTGCTGAAGAGCCACAAACGAAATGATGCATGAATGAAGCATGGATGCTTTCACTGAATCAGGATGACTTTACTCAAATCAGCTCCAATTCATGCATCTTAATGCAGTTTTTGATCACTTCATTTGTAACTGCAGCACATTTTTATTGTTCTTCAATGCAATTACAGTAGTCATTGATTAGATTGTGTGATATAAGCCCTCTGTCCACCAGATAGTTAGGATTTCTGAGGCATTAGTGTAGCAGAGACAGCCATTTAGTGAGCCTCTGATGCATGCATCTGTTTTAGCAGCGCAGCGCCTCTCTCTGGTGGCAGCATTACAGACAACGTTCACACAATGTTTTCTTTAATAGGGATTATAAAAGCCAAAGAGGCATGTTACAATTGTTAGGGTTTTTTTTAGTGTTTTACCTCCACAAAAAAGGCAGTTTTACAAAACAAATGGTGTTAATTTCCTTTTTTTTCTGGCAATTCACTCTAATTCTCTTTTTCAGATGTACATCAAAGCTGCTCCGCCTCATTCCATTTCTGCTGATATAAATATGGATTCCCACCCAGTGTTGTTTTTAAATAATGCTCCTTTCAATGCATTTTAGACTTCACTGCAAGGGCTGAAGTGAAGATGAGCATCCTGACAGCATGGTCCTCTTTGCCTGCCAGACTGAACCAATACAGCTGCTCTGCTTTCCCTCTGCACCTCCTTGTTCACGAGAGCAGAAAGTGTGAGGCTGGAGGAGTCGTGATGCCCATCTCAATGAGATATGGAGAGGGGGGGCGAACAAAGAGGGAGATGGTGCACAGCAGAGAGACTTTGCAACTTGTAGCTACACAGAAATCTTGTCATGACAGGATTTGAAGGGCAACAAGGCTGCACTAAGGTTTGCATGCTAGAGACGGTATACCGGCTCTGTCAGGGTGATGCATGAAGCCAGTCAGACTGGAATTCTGACTACTGCAGAGGCTGTTCAAGCCAGTTTAGTAGCTAACATGTACCATCACTGATGCCTGTTGGTGCAATTATGCATCAAAAAATAAATTCAGGAATCAAAAGGGTTAACCCTATATAACCATTAGTGTATTTAAACTTTCCTTAAACACTCAGTAGCTGGGTTTCTATTGGCTATGAAACTGTGCAAATTGAATTTATAATAGGCTTGGGAATCGATTAAAAAATTAATCGCAAACTGGAAACATTTAATCGCGATTAATCGCTATAATTTTATTTTTTTATGTCTCAGTATTTCCCGAACATTTATTATCTGTGAATAATCACAATATGAAATCACACACGAATATCTACATTTAAAAAAATTTAATTACTGCTGTCAATCGATTACAAAAAAATTTGATTAATCACACTTTTGCGTTGGGATTAATCACAATGTTTTACCAGGTAAAATGTATTTGTATAATATGGCTCCGGAGCACAGATCAAATAGTCCACTTTTTGTGAAAAAGTGATCTAAGCCACAAAAATAGCAAGAATAAAGTACTAAAAACTGATTGAATATTTATCTTTTGTATGTGACCGTGGTATAAGTGGGATAATACGACGAAATGTTTTAATGCACCCCATGGAAGCTTGAACTGCTGAGTTAAAGTGAAAGACTGTTTCTTCAATTAATTTGATACATATTAACGCATTAATGCACATGATTAATAAAATAAATTAATGCATTAAAGTTCACAGTGATAATTTATACATTTGAAACAATTGAAAAAAAATAAACTAGCGTTTATCAAAAAACGTTTTTGCACTTTGAGCTTTTTTTTTGGTGCATCGAAATGAACATATATTTGCAAAACTTAAATGGAAACACTTTTTTCAATATAAATGAGTCACGTGACCAACACTGAATACCACACTTAGCAGTGGCGAGCACCACAAGAGGTACCACAACATCACGCAGCGTGCCAGAGACGCCGACGTCTCCTTTGATGAAGAAAATTTAATTGTATTTGCTGTAAATCAAAGTTTTGCTCTCATACGTTGTAAATGAACTCCAGATTCAGCCCATTTTTTTTATTGTATAACGCTATTGTGGCTTTTACTTTAAAGGGATACAGAGACGCGCTAAACAGGAAGTTGTCATTCAAGCTAACGTGAAGGCTATGCGCCTCGTTTGCTAAAACAGTTAAAAACAAAATTGAAGTTATAAAAAAATCAAAGTTTAGCAAAATTCATAGCACCTGGTTGATGAAGAACCAAGGTTTGTAATAATTTGTTTTAGTCAGTTTTTAGTTCTGCGTTTTCACAAATTTGCACTGTTAGCACACATTTTATTTTGTGCAGTAAGTGGCACTGATGTTGAGGTAATGCTGCCTGAAATGTTCGGTAATGGAATTTAATTTACATTTATGCAGAAATAAACATTACAAAATGTTTAGAAGCAGTATCACTATTGGATTATCATCAAAAGGTAAAATTGTCAAATAAATGGTGTAAAGTTTTGGAGGTTAGAAAGTAACACGAGTACATTTTTAAGTCTTTTTTGCTTTCATTTGTACCAAAAAGACAATTCATAAAGAAATGTCATGAATATGCTCCTGCTAGGTTCTGATCAGTCGAAAATGAGCCCAGATGGCTCTTCTCTTAAGGTTGCTGGCCCCTACGAGATAGGAGGGATTTTCCTCATTTCAAAATGAAATCTCTAGGTGGCCTTTAGTAGGAAAAGCTTTGTAATTTTTTTTCAAACTTACACTTTAGAAAGCTTTTTTGCTCAGTTAGACCTACACCACGTTAGTGTGGATACAGTTGGAGGTTTTACTTTTGATCATTTCAAAGTTTGAAATTTAAACAAAGTTCTGTAAAATTTTAAAACGTGGGCTTTACAGGGTTAATTTGAATCCTGCAAAAGGCTGTTTGGCAAGTGTAAAAACTGTTCAGCCGCATTTTATTCCATTGTTAACTCTAACAGCAGTCTTTGAAGAGGGGGACCAAACAAAATTAACTAGTTCAAATACCATATTGTCTTGCAGACACCGTCACATCACTTCAGTTACAAATAAGCCTTCACTGGTCCCAACAGTTGGGTTGGCAGAGATTTTTTCTTTTGAAAATTCCCTTCCTGACAATGTTGCATTTTATCTGGACTGGCACCAGAAAGCCCAGGACTCCACATAGTTAGCCATTAGCACCAAGGGTCTTGCCCAAGGAGCCCACAAACTGGTTTCTCCATACATCCTAGAACTGACTCATCCAGCCTCACAAAAAGGTATCACACCAATTGAAAACAATGAGTTTTGCACATGAGCTTTGACAAGCTTTATTAAAACAGATGGCCAAACGAAACTTTAACTTTTCAAGTGAGATGCAGGACTCTTAATCAGGATCACTTCACCGCTGGAGACCAGAGCCTTCTGACTTGAAGGAATCTTTACTGCAGCTCTTCCTGCAAGAGTACAGAAGTTTTAAAGATTTGATGGATGGATTACCGAGACATTTAGGCCCAAAGACCTCTGGTCTTCAACTGAGAATTTATAGTGGTGATACTCACGCTGACGATGACAGCGTTGCTCACAGGAGTCTGTGCTGCTCGGGTAGCACACAGCTGTTGCACAGTGGATGTAAACCTGCATAGAGAGATGTCAAGTTGACCTTTGAAGCAACTCTAAAGTTATGAACTGTATTGTAAGCATACCGTCTCCTGGGGAGCATATGTTTCTGGAACCACAAATGTAAACATCTTGCTGATGAACCGTTTGTAATGAGTGGGGTACTCAAGGCCAGAAGAGCCATCCACTGGAACCAGTACGGTGGAGTATCTGTCATCCTGGTAGGGGCATCTGCAGCAAAGAAAAGGGTTAATACTTAAGAAAAGCAGTTCTACCTAAGAGCGAACCAGTGTCATACCCATTAACAAGGAGGTCCCACTGTGGAAGACTTTGAGGATTTGGGGTTGCAGTGGCCCAACAGTGCTCAAGGTTTAAGATGATGTTGGGGTCGGACCGTCCAAGCACCCTGACCTCAACATAAACGGGTTGCCTCAACACCTTGGTGATTGGGTATTCAGATGGGTTGTAGAAGGAGTTGAATGCTTCCTCTTCTGCAATAAGAATATACAAAACCAGCTGACATAAAGCAACCAGAGTGTGATTCAATACCAGGCCAAGCTCCAGTACTTTCCTTCTACACAACCCTTTGCGAAACATTGTCCATTTGCCAGTCTGAGCTCCACTCTTAGGGGTCCCAGAGCTGCAACTGGTTGGGGAGCAGGAACAGGGTTCACCTCCATGATGAGAGCTTCCACAGCTGAGCCAGAGTACTTGCACATGAACAGCAGCCTGTTGGGGAAAGCGTTGGACATTCAACGACATTGGTTTAAGATTGTCTCATGGGATCATTGGTCCGTAAAACTCTGGTTTCTGGGTAGGCAACACTGTTAACTGGGTTCTCTAGTTAAGCTCAAGAGATCAATAATCTATTCATAATATAAGCAATTTAGCACATAAAACTGAAGTCTACTAGTTTGATGCACCAACGACTAATGGAATTTCGTATAGGATGGCCAATGCTCGGTTGACCTAAGCATACTAAATTAACATCTTTGAAACTCATAAGGAAATATTTTTTAAAGTATCAATTTGTGGTCTAACCATTTCTTGATCACTTTCCTTCTTCTGGAAGAAGGTGTAATGGTATAGTGTGATCGCCACCTAGTGGCCAAACTGAGATGTCCTCCAGGAGATGCAGAACAACGTTTATGATCTTAACATTTTTGGTAGGGCTTCTCATTGAGAAACCATGCACTGTATGCTATAAAGAATATAATTTCCCAAAACATAGATTACTATTGCATTTCTAAACAAATGTGTATGCATAAACTCAAAACTAAAAATATTCTGGAAAGAAATACCCAACCCTACTTTGAACTACCATTTGTAGGTCCTGATCAGGCATCTACTTTCACAGATGCTCACACCTCTAATAACAGCATTTAAAGTAGAATCCAGAAAATCTGGAGATACTCAAACATTGAGAATTAGGTCAAGTTATCCAGATTTTAAAGTACATTTGCATGTCTTACTCAAAATGACTGTCTCTTGTGATTGATCCTCTGGGTCCAACTCCTACTTCATACGAAGAAGACATGTGGTTTTCGTAGACAACGTAGTTTTCATCATCCTGTAGATGAGAAGCAGTCGGTTTAGCTACAGCCATTTCACTGTAATGATGTGAGGGACTTCTAGTGCTAGGGCCTACCTTGAGTGTCGTGCCACATGCCGTCACAGGGAACTGAAAAATGGCAAAGGCTGAGGTGCTGTCAACTGGACCGCAGAAGTCCCCGTCGGACTCCAGCAGACTGATCGAGTTCACGTCAATGGGAGGCACAGTGGTGTCTTTGGCCACGACCACCACGAACTGGCCATCCCTGGTACACTGCACAGTCACTGAGCAACACAAACACTGCTTCACAACCTTCAACCAAACAGGATCTTGAGTATTTTTAAGAGTCAAGTCAACGTACCTCCTTTTCCATAGTGACACTTCCACCCATCAAAGCAGCAGTTGATTTCCACACACTGCTCAGCAGTGATATCCGAAGTCCCACATTCAATCTTGTCACCCTCCTCCACATCACATTTATCAAAGGCAGTGACCGGTGGCTGCGCTTGATGAGGAAACGGGGGCTGGTGTTTCTGTGGTGTCCAGTGGTTTTGTGCGGAAGCACCACAAGCCAAAAGCACAACACCAAACAACCACTTGAAGAGCCCCATTATGGTGTTAGTGACTACAAACTGACCAAAGCTGCAGACGTGACACGCTCAGCTCAGACACAGCTTTTATTGTTGCCATGAACTCCGCCTCTCCTTGTTAGCAGGCAATTGTGCTCCAGCCTGCAGAGTTAATCAGGCAGGTGGAGATTATTGTGTGCTCATCAGTCTGAGAGGAAGTCATTACACAACTCCTGATTTAAAGTTCAGAAAATGTTCCTTTTTTTACCGTATAGATGTCAGAGATAATCAGCCAAGGTCTGAAAATAAACTTCCTGTTAGGATATAATACAGAAAATAAATTTTCTAACAACTGCCTCAGAATTTGAGCTTTTTTCCACACAAGCTGAATGTCTTAACCACATATTTATTCAGTTTCCGAGCAGGAAACCCGCTGAATCACACCTCTATTACCTGCATAAAGGTTCTCTATTTCTGCCTTTGTACACACAGATGTATGGGCGGTACACCCAGGAGCTGGGTGCGTATGCCAAGGAGGAGGCTGCACGCCTACGAGATGGAGGGGTACGTGATGGCGGGGGACTGCGGAGGAACACCAGCGTTCGGAGTCGAGCTGCTGATCTGCTGGAGCAAGATAAAGATCCATGTGCAAAGTGCCAGAGTAAGTGAGGATGTCTGTGTGATGCACCTGCAAAGGAAGAAATGTGTAACTTTATCAACACAGAGTCTGAAAGTCCCACTCCAATCATCTTATGATGGATTGTAGAAGCATTTCCTGTGGTCCTTTAATTATGAAAAAATCAAAAAATCTGTCCTTTACTGGGACATAGTTTCTGCAGAGCGGCAGTAGTTCCTTAGATCGGTGGTCCACAAA
>NC_050528.1:9630160-9632906 GCF_002922805.2 Oryzias melastigma
GGGACATAGTTTCTGCAGAGCGGCAGTAGTTAATTAGATCGGTGGTCCACAAACCGGTTTAAATTAGATCGGCCTTTTTTGAGCCACTTTTTTCTTGACAAAAATTCTGCGGCACACCAGCATCCAAATTCGTAAAACAGGAGAAACTCTTTAGTTTGTAACAATTTTTTGTTATAATTCAGGCTGAAAAGCTGGAAGTTGTGGCTGTTTTTCCTAAATCTTGTAATAAAAGTTGTGATAGTTTTCATCTAAACTAAATTAGTTGAAAAATTTGCTCAAGTAATTGTTTTTGCCTCTATTAATAATTTTATTAACATGCAATTTGATGTGATCTCACAAAAAAATAATATATTCTTTCCAAAAACTGATTTTTTTTATGCTTGTTTTTTAAACTCAAAAAAGTATCTTCAATTGTAACTACACAAAGGTGATTTTTATACATTTTTATTTCATCTTGGTGCAAAATGTAACTTTAACTAAACATGTTTTGGTTACTTTTGGTCAATAAATCGTTTAATTTTTGTAGCATAGTGTTTTGACTTAAACCCAATGCATTATGGGAGATGCAGTCCAAAAACTGATGCTGGACAAACTCACGTCTCTGAGCGTCATTATGTTTTTCACTTTTGACACCGGATCCCGCTAAAAGCTACACGCTAAACACGAGTTTTAGTTTTTTATTTTTGTTGGAACTGTGAGACTTTATGAGCCAACAAAAAAGTGAGGATATTGCCAACTTTTGATTGGTCAGACTGATTAAGCCTGATTGGTGGAGACAGTTGGAAGGGCGGAACTTTTGCAAAAAACAGCTAGCTGTGGCTAAATCGGGGGACCATCAATCTTATTAAAAAAGTCTTTATTGGAATCAAATAAACACCAAAAAAAAGTATTTTATGCTCTTTTATATTCCTAACTGTTCAGTGTTTTATCAGGGCTTGTTGGGATAAAAAGCTGATCTCCTGGTGATAGAAAATGATTTTTAGATCAGTGAAAATGAATAGTTTCTCACGGCACGCTAGTGTGACAATATTTTCAAAGGCCGGTCTGAACTGGGCAGAAGTTGGCATTTTTTAAGCTTCCTGTTTCTGAAAAAAATCTATTTTCAAAATAAAATGCCACTACAAGAAATTTAGTTTCAAAACGCCAAAAAATATCAGTAATTTTTTTATGATTAAGATTTAATGAATAAAAGTTGTTGATTTGAAAATGTTGTTTCTGTTTTTTTTAATAAAAATTCCATTGAAGAAACATTACATGAGCTTTTTTCCCATAGAATGCCATTTAAACATCAATTCGGGCTCCGATTATCTTACAGGGCAAAAAGATTGATCATATTTTGTCTTTATATAAATCTTAATTCTTTGTTTTTTTTTGTGTTTTTTTTTTTAACACAAAGGAATTTTGTTAATTGATCCAAAGTTTCCCTTTTTCAGAGTGGCATTCACAACTATTTAAATAAAGAAATACTCCAAACGCTGTTTTAGTAAAGTTTTTATTTAAATATGTCCACAAGTACAAGAACACGGTAAAAAAAAACAAGTTTTATTTGAGTCGGCCTTTAAAAATCAAAGCAGTCCTCTATTTTCTTCATGCGCGAGGCCCCACAACAGCAGATTTTAGCGCTTCAGTAGGTGTTCAAGTCGTATGAAAGCACCGACTTCTAACAAACACAGCAGAACGACTACCTGACTCAAGAGAGCAGGAGAGAACAAGATTAAATGTGGCTGATGTGAGCAATGACCTGCAGCCTGCATCGGCACTGCTCCCTCTGCTGGATGGCCATTGTCTGCGGCGTTGTGTCTTTGTGTGCAGACGCGCGCTCTGGGCGTGCGTTTTACCCATGTGTGAGTTGAACTCTGATCTGAACTGTCAGATTATTTAAGTCTGGTCTTCCCTGATGACTGCAGATAAGGGAGTGGCAGCATAACAGAGCTCCCACAGCAGCAGAGTGACAGATCGCTTCAGTTTGTGAATCTACTGTTCATCTGTTTTCAGTGAGACCTGCCTCCTATTGATTTGGTAAATAAACAGGTGAAAAATGAAAAGATCTGCAGAACGACTGCATGTGAAGCTACTGTAAAGCCATCAATAAAGGTGCTTCTGTCCTTCCAGCCTCCCTGCCCTCCAGCACCCATCTTCCACTTCTTTGCCCTTGCGACTTTATTAGTCTGATTAAAGTGTGATGGATTGCACTGTAGGTGAAAGCCACGCCAAATGAGCTGCGACTGGCCTTTTTGGTAGTGATGGAAGCCATTTAAACCAACCCCAGATATCTGTTTGTCTGCTGTGTGTACTCACAGATCAAGAGGTGTTTTTATTTTTAACCGTGTCTTCTGGGAGACTGGACGGCCTCGTCCTGCTTAGATAACTCTCTGGACTGGGTGGGAGTTGGAGCGTTTTTCCCTCTCATGCTTCTGTGTGGGAACAGCATCTCTGTGGGTGAGGGACTGTGAGTGAGAGTACCTCGCTTCAGATCAGTGACTGCGGCTTTTGAGCAAGGCAACCTACACATGCAGCCAAAGGCTCTGTTACTGTCGTGATGGAGAGCTGATGTGCTCTCTCAATGTGTTCATTTTGGCTCAGGAAGAGAGTTTTTTGGTGATTCAGATCCCCATCCTCTTGATTATTCCAGGTTTTAGCATCAGAGTTTCATATTTCACGTTGGGCTAAGCAACATTTTAACATTTATTAAAGATAATTTGGCATTTACCTTATGTTTCAGCTACATTGTAGCTGTTTTGGCTAA
>NC_050528.1:9633601-9652758 GCF_002922805.2 Oryzias melastigma
ATTTCAGTTACATGCTAGTTGTTTTGGCTAATTTAGACTATTTTCCATTTTTTTGCTAATATGTTAGCCTAATGCTAGCTGTTTTGGTTAAATTAAACATTTTATCAGTTTTTAGACTAATTTGGCATCTAGCTAATATTTCAGGTACATGCTAGCTGTTTTGGCTAATTTTGTCTTTTTCTCTGTTTTTTTAGCCTATTTTTGAGTTAAGCTAATATTTTAGCTACATGCTAGCTGTTTTGGCAAATTCAGGCTTTTTTTTTCTTTTTTTTTTAGGCCAATCCACCATTTTGACAATAGTTTAGCTAGCTATCAGATTCAACCATTTCAGGTATTAGCCTCAGAATGTTTGAGGGGCCTCTGGTCAGACACAAGACTTCGTCAGAATCAATCTTTAGCCGGAAGTGGAAATCATAATTTTCGCTGGTTGCGAGAGCGCAATTCTCCTAAACTTTAGAAAACAAAATTATTTTTTAAAACCTTTTCAGAACTAATGAAACTTTCAGAACTTTAAATTAAAACAAACTGTAAAAATTTTTTTCTGATCAGCTGATCAGAGCCGTGAAATGCCATTTTTTTTTCTCTGTGCCAGAAAAAAAAACGGTAAAAAGGATCGATAAAAGAGAGAAAAAAAGGGACGATTCCCCTGGCCGACTCCGGCAGGGGGAGGGACTTCTGGCTATCAATTTTCAGGCGCCATATTTTTTGTCTGTCGCCAGATTCTATTGGAATTTTCAGCTATTAGCTTCAGCGTTTTTAGTTATCAATTTCAGCATTTTCAGCTATCAGCACTAGCATCTTCAGCTATGATGTGGCCCTCACAAGAAAAAGGTTGGGGATCCTGCGCTAAGCTGTGTTACTATAATTAAAGCACGTTGTAAATATCTGTGAGTTCTGTTTCTAAGTAAAGGTTCAAACAAGAATAATAGCTGGAATTAAGTATTTAGCTGCGATGGTTGAGGTTATAGGACCAAGAGAATGATTCATGCCAATGAGTGTGTGTGCTGACAGAGAGACTGTCTTTGGGAAAGCTGCCAGTTTCTCTCAAGAGGCAAAAACATGGCACTCTAATATCTCAATTAACCTCCTAGAGGCCATATTATGCTGTTTTAAGAACATTAAATCCTAATCATTTATGCATTATTACTGGAAATCCTTCTTGCGAAGCCTAAATAATAATATAGCATTAAAATATATATATTTTTTCTCCTTTGCTTAACAAAACCTGCAACCATACCTCTTTATTTTGTATCCGGGATGTATTTTAAATGAATTTTTATTTATCTTCTCCATCATCAGATATTTACCAAAAAACAAACTCGATCCACTGCAAGGGTATTTAATAGAAAAAAGCAGATGTTTGCTGTAAAATTATACTTTCCGTCCATGCATATCCACATTTCCACACAGCAGGTGGAGCGAGTGGCGAGCAGCTCAGCAAACAAAGCGTACATTTGTGCCTTGTTTCTTTTGGCTCCTGGTTGGGATCCGACTCCTGTGTGCACTAAAAAGACAGTTTATTGAAAAACTGAAATCATTTATTTGCTACACAAGAAGCAAAATTTGATTATTTCTGAAAATAAATGGTCATGTCCAACAAAATATTTTTTGGGTTTTTCACATTTTCTGCTGTGTATTCTGCGTTTTTTAAAGCCTTTTTGGTATAAGGTGATTGAAAATTCAAATTGTTTTTTATTTTTTATTGAAGTCCAATTCACTACAACAGAACAGTTAAAGAAACTGACAGAAAATTAAAGAAAATGTACTAAAATCCGACATTATTAATTGTAATTTAGTCCAAATATTTGTAGGAATAATTCAAATTTTCACGACTTTATTTAAATAACAGCTTGTGTGAGTGACCTGTTAGTGACCTTCAAAAACTTTTGATGTATTAGTCCATAGATCATGTTTTTATTTGGAGAAAATAAAATAATGATTATCTTATGAGTCCTTAAAGTCCCACTCTGACATTTTTTTTATTTAAAAAAACATTTAATTATGAAGTTTTTCATCTAAATGTCTTGAAAAGCGTTTTTTTTTTTTATGTTGATCCGAAGCCTCTTTTTCCCCAAATCTCCTCTGAGGGGGCGTGGCTTCTGGAGCTGACCTGAGGAGCCCCGCCCCATAGTTGTGATGTAAAGAAGCCTCGTTAATTTAAATAGAGCCTGTCTGTGACAGTTTGATTGATATTAATTTAAAAGAAGAAATACCCAGAAATGCAAAAACAAAATGATTTCTTATTCGATTTTTTCTCTTTCATAAAACGACACAAATACATGTTGCTCTTTTTTTAAGGTTTAATTTTGTCTTTGACATTATTATCTTTTTCAATAAATACATTTTTTTTTTAATTTGTGTTATTCTATTGGCGAAATGTATTTAAAAAATTATTATCAAATGTAAATCTAATGTTTTAATGTCAAATATTGCTTTTATTTTGTAGTATTCTGCTTCATCTGTACATTTTTATTGGAACTTTTTGCATTTTTTTCTACTAAATTAATTGAATCAGGTTGTTTGAATGACATTTATTGATAAATAAAGAAAAGAGACGGAAATTATATGAAGCATTTTAGGAAGATTGGATCCACAAATGTGTTAGTGGGACATTCTCCTTTTCTCTGGGGAGGAACTCTTGAATCCTCCGGATGTTGGAGTGACTTCCAGGCTTTGGCAGCATTTTCAGAGAAATGAGTCCAGAGATGCTTCATTTAGCTGACCTAGCTCAGAATTACAGATTATAGAGTAATAGTGAAATGTGGAGCTGACCTAGCTTTGTTTGGTCACAAATTAAACATTTAGCTCCTCTCATTTTGACATTTTATTCTTTTTTAGTCTATTTTCATATGAAGCTCAAGCTTTTATTTATTTTTATTTTTTTATAGCATAGGAATAATGTCCTGAGGTGACAAATGAAGTCAAATATAAAGTTTGGATGCAGCGTAAAGTGTGTTTTATTTTTGATTACTTACCTAATAAGGGCAAATATTGTGAACAAAAGTCACAGTTTACTGTCATTTGCATTTTTTACTAAATTTTTTTTTGCAATTTAGGAAGTTTTACTCTCAAAACTGAGGCTTTCGTTCGCAATGTGGTGGCACAAAAATATCTTAGGACTCCATTTAATTTAGTAGCACCTTCAACAGAAAAAACTGTTTTATATCATTAGAGATAAAATTATAACTATAAGAATTTTTTTAAAAATATACATGCATTGTCCTCAAAAAGGATGAATCAAGAGAAATCTATTTTACATTTATGTAAAATATCAATTATTATCAATGTATTATAAGTCCATCAAATATGGACTTATAATACAAGAGAAAAAAGACTGAAATAAACATTTTCTTCCATCTGTATCAAATTAACATTTAACATATTTTAAAAAGTATGATAAAGACAATTTATTAAAAGCTCCAAGAACAAACTACCTCAACACATCCAGGACCTTTCTTCATTTAAGAAAACTTTTAAAACCCACCTTTTTAAAACAGTTTCTAAACTTTAATTTTATTTCATAATTATCTTTAAATTAAATGTTTCTTATTACTGCTTTTTCTTTGTGTGATTTGTTTGTTTTGTAAGCATCTGAGCATCTTTTAAAAGCGCTATATAAATAAAATGTATCATTATTATTATTATTTTTAATTATTTAACTTCGCAAAACGTGTTCTAAAAAACAAAAAAATGTGACCTTTATTTATACCAGTTTTTTAATTCACATTATATCAACTGTATTTATCAAGCGCTTTAAAACAGTGCTGTGCAATAAAACACCAACGTTTAATTTAATTTAATTTATTAGTTTTAAATTATAACCCTTAAAACTTGAATTGACGAACGAATGAATTATACTGAATTTCTAGAGCACTTTACGACAACATCAGGGTGCCAAAGTGCTTTACAGTAAAAATATAGATAAAAAGCAATGAGCAAATCGTTAAATTGTAAAAAAATAAAAATAAAAAAACAGCATAAAATTACAACAGGCAATAAAATAGAAAATAGGAAACAGATAAGAATTCAATAAAATGAGTAAAAGAAAATATAATTAGTTTTAAAAAACAAAGCACTCATGACATTATTCTAATATTTGGATTTTATTTTTATATTATGAGATAAATGACAATTGGGGAACCAGAAGAGCACTAGATTCTGTGACACTTAGTTAATTTAAAGTTAATAAAATGCAATCGTCACAATGTACCTGTGTATTATTATATTATAAATATAATATCTAATTAAACTTATTCTCTAAAATCTCCAAATGTTGCAGTTTTTTATTTTTTATTGATTAAATGGAGCATTTTGTACCAGTTTGTGTTAGGATATATGTATTTCTTTGTGTCGTACGTTTTTTAGTCCTTCTCTCATCTGCGGCTCCTCCTCACGTCTGCTTATCTCGTGTGCAGACGAGCAGATCCCTCTGCAGTCCTGTCACACGCTGAAGATGCTGTCTTGGATTTCAGCGTCGCTTTCATCTCTTCACTCCCGTCTCTGTCTGTCCTTCTCTTTCCTCCCCGCTCAGTGTGTGCGTCACGCTGCCAGAAGTTCCTGATCTCGCGGGTGGGGGAGGACTGGATCTTCCTCATTTTGCTGGGGCTTCTCATGGCGCTGGTCAGCTGGGTCATGGACTACGCCATCGCGTTCTGCCAAGAAGGTACAGAGTCACAGGAGATGAGAAAAACCTGCTCAGAAAAAAAGCTTTTCAATAGTAATCAATGAGGGGAACTAATAAGTATTTGATCTCCTGCTAATGTTAAGGATTCATGAATCAACTTTAAACATGTATATTATCTCATTTACATTCGATGAGGGGAAATAAGTATAAACATGAGTTCTGGTTTACACAGACTAATGAGACTCTTTTAATCAACCTGTCACCTGAACTGAAGACTGCAGAAATGACTCCTATATGGAAGAATGTTTTGAGTATTATGTAATTCTCAATTTGCAATTTGAAAAAACTTTTTAAATTGACAATTCAATATACAATTCAGGCTTTTAATATAAAAAAAACCATTTTGCAATTTAGACTTAAATATTAAATTGGACTATTCAATATGACAAATAGAAAGAAATATTGAATCAAAACTAAATCGATTTTGTTTTGAATTGTTATAGGTTTTTTATGTCAAAATTCAAAGAACAATGCATTTTGCATTTTACAATTCGTTGAAAGGACTTGAAACACATGGTAAGACTTGGACTCGACTTGAGACTTGTTGATGTTGACTTGTGACTCGACTTTAGGGCTTGTTGATTTTGACTTATGACTCGACATGAGACTTGTTGAAGCTGACTTGTAACTCAACTTTAGGCTTGTTAATATTGTCTTGTGACTCAACTTGGGTCTTGTTGAAGATGACTTGTGACTCGACTTGAGACTTGTTGAAGATGACTTGTGACTTGACTTGGGACTTGTAAAAGTTGACTTGTGACTCAACTTGAAACTTGTTGAAGATGACTTGTAACTCGACTGGAGACTTATTGAAGTTAACTTGTGACTCGATTTGAGACTTGGTGCTATTGACTTATGACTCGACTTGGGACTTGTTGATGTTGACCTGTGACTTAACTTGAGACTTGTTGCTATTGACTTGTGACTCAACTTGGGAGTTGTTGAAGATGACTTGTAACTCGACTGGAGACTTGTTGAAGTTGACTTGTGACTCAACTTGAGACTTATTGCTATTGACTTGTGACTCGACTTGAGACTTGCTGCTATTGACTTATGATTCGACTTGGGACTTTTTGAAGTTGACGTGATTCTAACTGGAACTTGTTAAAGTTTACTTGTGACTTGACATGAGACTTGTTGAAGTTGACTTGTGACTCGATTTGGGACTTGTTGAAGTTGACTTGTGACTCGACTTGAGACTTGTTGATGTTTACTTTTGACTCGACTTGAGACTTGTTGATTTTGATTTGTGACTTGACTTGGGACTTGTTGAAGTTGAAGAAAAAGACCTGAGACTTAATTGTTACCTGCAAAAAAAAGACTTGGTCCCTCTTTTGGCTTGTATGTACCAACTACAAGCTTTAAAAAGTATATTTTTTAGTTGTCTCCTGATTCAACACGTTTTGAGTAAAGAAGTTCTCCAGAAACATCCTTTATATCTTAATTTTTTATGCCCTTCATCATGAGAGAAATGCAATATGAACATGTCAAAAACACTACAAGCAATTTTTTGTAGTCTGTCTTTAAATGGGGAAACTTACAAAATCAGCAAAGGATCAAATACTTATTTCCTCCACTGTTGATAACCAAAAACGCCAAAAAGAAAGAGGCCAAATGGTCAGTGATGCTAAACAAATAAAGGTAAATGAAACATGAAAAAGTTCTAAAGAGAAGAAAAACTTTGGATTCTCGGTTTGATTGACTGTGGATTCAAAGTTCCTCTGTGTGTGTGTGAATGTGCAGCACAGAAGTGGATGTTTGCTGGACTGGACAGTAACATGCTCCTGCAGTACATCGCCTGGGTCACCTACCCTGTTGTGCTCATCACTTTCTCAGCAGGGTTCACACAGATCCTGGCGCCCCAGGCTGTAGGTAAGATGCACACAAATTATGCAAAAACACCTGAATTCACCTCGCTAATTTAAATCCATTTTCTCAGTTTGAACAATGACGTTGGCTCTAATTGCAGCGTTACTGTTCCAAGGACAAATGCGGCATATCTCTGCAGGAGATCCACAAAGTATACATGATGAGACGTACATATATAGATCTAAATGAATATGAATCGGCCCTCACACTTTTCAACTTTGTCTAATTGCTTTCTTTTAACTCATCTTCTGGGCTCCATCATCACATGTGGTATTTTCATTTCCCTCCTCAGGTTCTGGTATTCCTGAGATGAAGACAATTCTCAGGGGCGTAGTGCTGAAGGAGTATTTGACTTTTAAGACCTTTGTGGCTAAAGTCATCGGTTTGACCTGCGCTCTGGGCAGTGGGATGCCATTGGGAAAAGAGGTAAAACTGTTTTCTCATCTCATTGATTCTACAAATTGCTTCAAGCTTTAAAAATGCTTTGATTTACGACCATGTTTTCCCTTCTGGATCTAATAAAACACCTTCAAACTAGACTTAATTGAGCAAAACGGTCCCGCTCGCTGCTGAGTGTTCACTTTCACTCGTGACATCTCACTCTGCCTCCTTTCACAGGGACCGTTCGTCCACGTCGCCAGTCTGTGTGCAGCTCTGCTCAGCAAATTCATGGCTGCTCTGTTTGGTGGGACGTATGTGGTGAGGATGGCAGGCGTTTACGAAACTCTCATTTCCATGATGATGGTGCAATTCCCTGTGGTTCTTATCACTGTTGTGTGTCTGACTCTGTGATTACATGATGCAAAACGAAAGATTCGGGGAAAAATGTTAGGAAAAGCAGTTTTAGCAAGAAATGTTCAATATTTTCTCTGTGACTAAGACGAGAAAAAGTGTAAAATATTAAATAATTTGAAAGAAGATCCCTTATGGTTGCTATATTTGTCCTTTTATTCTTGTTTAATTGAATTATTTTTATTATTTGTTCATGTATTTTATTTTATTTTTATTTATTTTATTGTTGTCTATTGTTTTTTAATCTATTTTATTTATTTATTTTATCTATTACTTTTTTCTTTATTTTCATTATTTTTTTCTTTTATTCTTGTTTTGCACACAATTTACTAAATTAGTATGCATTTTTTAAAAATATGTTTCTATATACTTCTTGAAATAAATGTCCCACTTTCTGTTAAAGAAAACAAAAAAGTAAAAGTACTCTTAGTACTCTTTTATTTTATTTATTTTTATTTATTTTATATTTGTATTTATTTTATTTTTATCTTTTTTATTTATTTTTATTATTTTATTTATTTTTATTTTTCATTTATTTTAATTATTTGTTCATTTATTCTTGTTTTGCACACAATTTACTAAATTAATATGCATTTTTTAAAATATGTGTCTATATACTTCTTGAAATCAATGTCACACTTTGTGCTAAAACCAAAAAGTAAAAGTATTTAGTACTTTATTTTATTTATTTTTATTTCTTTTATTTTTATCTATTATTTTGTTTATTTTTATCTATTATTTTGTTTATTTTTATCTGTTATATTTATTTTTTATTATTTGATTTATTTTTATTTTTTCTTAATTTTAATTATTTGTTCTTTTATTCATGTTTTGCACACAATTTACTAAATTAATATGCATTTTTAAAAATATGTATCTATATACTTCTTGAAATAAATGTCCCACTTTCTGCTAAAGAACACAAAAAAGTAAAAGTACTCTTAGTGATTTCCTGGATTCTTTCTTTTTTTACATAGCTGTGTTTCCATTGACTATTGAATTGTGCACTTTGCTTTTGCAATAATACATTTTTCTAATGAAAACGCTCGTAAAATTGTGTTTTTTTTCCCAACATTTTTAGAATTTGATAAAGTTTTGTGCATATGTGTAATGAAAACGCAGCTTATGATGAACATTATAGGTCTCTCATTTTTCTCAGTGGGAAAACTTGGCGGATCAGTCACTGACAAATACGTTTGTGTCCTCTCAGCATGTGAGACTCCCTGCTGCCATCACCTGATTTAAGCATAACTTAATGTATTCAGTCACTATGCCTCAAAAGTATTAAACACAAATTCCAGTTCTTGTCAAGTTTAGGTTATATCTTCCAAAAGATTGTTTTTAAAAGGGGCGCCTCTGTATAATTGACAGTGGGGACAGAAGAGCATAGATGCTAAAGTCGTGGTTGTAGTCTCCACCGGTAGGTTCTGTGTTATATTGTGCTTTCCACATAATAGATTTGCAGGCGCCGACAGCTGGTGACACTCTCCAGACATCACTTGGATGTGAGGCTTCTGCATAATTATCCAATAGCCCCTTCATTCTCTTACTGTCCTTTAGAGTTGCAGGGGTGGTACCACTCTGAGGAAAAAAATGAAGTTTTCTTTAATTGTAGACACTGGAAAGTCTTGAGAAGTTTCTGACAGCATGAAGAACATTCTGAGCACAAAAGAACTGAAAACAGACATTGTTTGATGGCTGAAATGACTGCACAGACGTCAGTAAACACAGCACATTGCAGCAGACTGAAAAGCTTGTGAAAATCTTGCTGCAATGATTTGCAATGCATTTGTCCCTTTATTTCCGTAATCTTCATAGAAAAAAAATAATACTGAAACATTTCTAGATAAATAGCATTACCTGTGATAATGCTAGTGTGAATGCTGCAAGCTACATGTGGCCACTGAAGATGCTAATGCTGATAGCTTAAGATGCTGAAGTTGACAGCTGAAATGGCTGAAGCTAATAGTTGAAAAAGCCGAAGTTGATAGCTTGCTAAAATATTAGTGAAATGTCAAGTTAGCCTAAAAAAAACCTGAAAGAAATTCAAAATTAGCCAAAACAGCAAGTATGTAGCTGAGATATTAGCTAAACTCCAAAATAGCCTAAAAACTGGAGAAAAAGCCAAAGCTAACCAAAACAGCTGAAATGTTAGCTAAATGCCAAATTAGCTAAAAAAAAAGAAAGAAAAAGAAAAAAACTGGTAAAATTATTAATTTAGCCAAAACAGCAAGCATAAGGATGAAGTATTAGCTAAACTCTAAATTCTCATAAAAACCCATAAAAAAAGCTTAAATTAGCCAAAACAGCTAGCAAGTAGCTAAAATATTGGCTAGATGCCAAATTAGCCTAAAAATCTGGTTAAATGTGTAATTTATCCAAAACAGCTAGAATAAAGCTAAAATATTTGCTAAATGCTAAATTAGCCTAAAAAACGTAAAAAAAGCCATCATAAGGAAAAAGTATTAGCTAAACTCCAAATTAGCCTAAAAAAACGTAAAAAAGCTTAAATTAGCCAAAACATCTAGCAAGTAGCTAAAATATAGGCTAAATCCCAAATTAGCCCAAAGAAATGGTTAAATATTTAATTTATCCAAAACAGCTAGCATAAAGCTAAAATATTTGCTAAATGCCACATTAGCCTAAAAAAACTGAAAAGAAAACTAAATTAGCACAAACAGCTAGCATGTTCCTGAAATATTAGCTAAGCTACCAATTAGCCTAAAAAACTGGTTAAATGTGTAATTTATCCAAAACAGCTAGCATAAAGCTAAAATATTTGCTAAATGCTAAATTACCACTAAACACTGATAAAAGCCAGCATATGGAAAAAGTATTAGCTAAACTCCAAATTAGCCTAAAAAAAAACGTAAAAAAGCTTAAATTAGTCAAAACAGCTAGCAAGTAGCTGAAATATTGGCTAAATGCCAAATTAGCCTAAAAATCTGGTTAAATGTGTAATTTATCCAAAACAGCTAGCATAAAGCTAAAATATTTGCTAAATGCTAAATTAGCCTAAAAAACTGAAAAAAGCCATCATAAGGAAAAAGTATTAGCTAAACTCCAAATTAGCCTAAAAAAACGTAAAAAAGCTTAAATTAGCCAAAACAGCTAGCAAGTAGCTAAAATATAGGCTAAATGCCAAATTAGCCTAAAGAAATGGTTAAATATGTAATTTATCCGAAACAGCTAGCATAAAGCTAAAATATTTGCTAAATGCCACATTAGCCAAAAAAAAAAAAAAACTGGAAAGAAAACTAAATTAGCCAAAACAGCTAGCATGTTGCTAAAAGCTTCAAATTAGCCGAAAAAGCTAGAAAAAAATTAGCCAAAACAGCTAGCATGTAGCTGATATTAGCTAAACTCAAAAACAGCCTAAAAAACTGACAAAAAAGCTTAAATTAGCCAAAAACAGCTAGCCTGTGGCTACAATATTAACTAAACCTCAAAATAGACTATAAATCCTGAGTAACTTCCTAAACATTCAAAAAAGATAGCATAAAAAGAGTTGAATATTTTAATAGCAGAATGAGCTAAAGGGTGAAAGGGTGTTTTCAAATAAACAGTACGGAAGAAAAATAATAATAATGATAAAGAAATAATAAATAATCCATCCTCTCCCGTCATAGTTCAGACTGCAGAAGGGTAGAATAAAAATTCATGTTCTATGTGGTTCTCTATCGGCGTTTTTCTGTAATCTTCATAAAAAAAAAATAATAATACTAAAACGTTCACTTTTTAATAAAAAAGGTGAAAAAATTCACCTTTCAATTTATTTATTTTTTTAGTGATTGATTTTTGCAATTTTTCCAGCAATACAAATACAATTTTCTGTAAATATCTGTTTTATGTTTTTTTTCTTCTTGACTTTCTGCCATTCCCCAGGACAAACTGTCATGTCCGTTCATGTGAGACCTCACTCTGCGCCTCTGTCTTGTTTCCTCACTGGATACTGTGCCGTGCTTCTCGCTGCACCAACAGCCACGTCAATATTGAGGAAGAGAGACCGCAGTGAAGTGGAGAAGGAAAAGCACATGTCAGCACAGTCAGACAGGCCAAAATAGCCCAGAGCTCAGCTGGATGGACATTAGACATCATCAGTCAGGGGAAATGTTAATTAAGTCCAGTGTGGAATCAAGGCTTTGCTGAAGCTCAATCACTGCATGTTTGACTTGGTGGATAAAAAGGTAACCTCTACCTTCACACATTCTCTCTCTCTCTGTTTTTTTATTTTTTTTACTTTCACTGCTAAAGGAAGAACCCTTTGAGGGGAGCAAGGTACGAGTGCACACCAAAAAAATGTCCTCATTACCAAATCCATCAACATTAATGACCCATGCTGTTCGTTTTAGAAAATAAGACACGTTGATGTGTTTCCATTTGTTTTTGTCAAGCGAACTGTCACAGTGAGTCATCAATCTTTATCACATTTGTTTTGACATCTCATTCTATGATTTCAAAAATCCATTTCATGTTGATGGAAGAAATGTTATATATTTAAGTAAAACACATTTATTTTTGAGTGAATTCGTAGGTTATGCAAGATTTAAATGCTTGTGTGCACAGAATGAGCTCAGAAACACGGAGATGCTGTCGGCCGCCTGTGCGGTGGGAGTGGGATGCTGCTTCGCCGCTCCTATTGGAGGTAAGACACCACAGCTGGAACCGCTGGGTGAACTGAATTCAATAATGGCAGATAATTACAAAAGTTAATTGAATGAATAGAATATTTATCCTGCTACCAGTAGGGGCTTGTCAGTCTCAACAGGTATAACCTTGATTGCACTGAAAGAAAGTTTGCAGGAACTTTTTTTCTGTTTTCTATGTGCTGAACTTTGTCCAGAAAATGAAGGAAGATAATCTGAGTGTTGGCTAAAGTGATGCTGAGGGCAGATTTTGAATATTTCAGAGCAGTATCAACAACAAAATTGCACCAATATTTATTTACTTGTAGCTAAATGCCAAATAACGACTATCATCTAAAGTTTTATGATGTTACAACAGGGGTGTCAAAGTCATTCGCACAAGGGGCCAGTAGCAAGCAAGATGCTAGCTGAAGATGCTGAAATTGATAGCTAAAAACGCTGAAGCTAATAGCCAGCTAAAATATTAGCTAAATGCCAACTTATGCTTAAAAACTAAGAGAGAGGGAGAGAAAAAAAACGTAGGTTAGCCAAAACAGCTAGCATGTAGCTGAAAAAAATAGCTAAACTTCAAAATAGCTTAAAGAAAAACAACAAAAGTCTAAATTAGCCTAAACAGCTAGTGTGTAAATATTAGCCTAACTCCAGAACAGCCTAAAAACGTTTTTTAAATGCCTAGAATGGCCAAAACAGATAGCATGTAGCCTAAATTAGCTAAACTCCAAGATAGCCCAAAAAAGCTGAAATTAGCCATAACAGCTAGCATGTAGCCACAATGCTAGCTAAACTCCAAAACGGCCTAAAAAATCATAGTAAATGGCAAAACAGTCCAAAAACCTCGCAGAATGATAATTTCTTTAAACTTTAAAACCGTAACTGTTTAACATAATTATGAATAATAAAAAGGCAGGAATATTATTCAAGAATAAATCAACTTAAACCTTAAATAAATTTCAATACTTACTCTCCATAAAAATAGATTTTGTCTAATGTATATTAGTTAGAAATAAGCCCAAGATAACATCAGACCATTAATAACAATACAATAAAATAATCTGGAGGGCCGGATCCTTTGTTAGAAAATTGGTCTTTATTTACAGTTATGCTCCTAATATGACATAATTAGGAAGAAATAATCAATTCTATGCTATTTTTCAGAGAATATGAATAATAACAGATAAACTAATTGTGGTTTGGTTTCATCAGAACTTCTCACTTTCTACTTTTGATCAAAGTTTGAACACTGCTGACGAGGAGTGTGTATTGGCAAATCTCATGATTTGATATCACGAAATATCCCAAGACTGCAGCAGAGCAATTTTTCACAATTTTATTTAAAGAGTATGATTTAGAAAACATTCTACCTGAATATCAATGCACCTTTCATGTCAATAAAATGGTAAAAAATAATTTTATTTTATGATTACAACGCTAAGCACTGCAACTGTTTTTCAAGTTGCTTTTACCCAAGCAAATTCATGATGCTTTTATTTTGGTAAATTAAGAAATATTTGTTCTTAAAGGGAACAGTCAGTATATTGTCAATACAATAAAAAAACTGAATGAATTTCCTCTAACCAATAAAGTTCTAAAGTATGATTGAGTGAATAAAGTGCATGAAGTGTTACGTAGAAAACAAGACTACTTTTGGTCATAAATAATTAATGAAATATTGTCAACATTTTAAATCAATGCAAGTATCGCCAAATGAAATTTTGCAATATTTATTTTTCCCCACACCCCTACTGTTGACTGGCATGCCTTCTTACATCCCTTTCCTGTTTTGTAGAGTTCAGTTACCTTTTCCCGTAGATTTTTTGACAGCTCTTTAGCTTTCCCTATGACTCAGAGTCCTAAAAAAAATGTCACTGCAGCACTGGAGGAAGTATTCAAGGGTCTAAAATTAAAAAATGATTTTTTTTAATTTGTAGTTTTTGTTATTGTACACAAATCATATATCAAACTGAAACATAAAAGTGACCCTAAAATTAAATTTGTAACCGAAATGTGAAGAAAGTGTATCGTTGCATCCCTACTAAAAATTACAAAATGACTTTGTAGACTGGGAGTTATTTTAAATTAAGAAAATACTTTGAATATTAAAGGTGCAGCTTGATACTTTTTGAGACTTCTTCATTTCTAAAATCCCATCAGAGCCTTTTTTAAATGTTCAGTTGTGACAAAAAATACAAGATAAGACGATATTAAATAATGATTCTCACACGAATACGTTTTCTCTAAAGTTGCTTCATTTGCGGCGCTAAAAAGTCAAATGTTTTGCCGGGGACATCACTCCAATCCAGAGTGAAACACATTTTTAAATGAAATGTCCTCACTCATGCATGTCAAACGGTAATGATGAAGGAACGTTTTCAGCAGGACAGTTCCTAACAGCTCACAGAGAGAGTGAGAGAAAGAGGGAAACTCTTCTATCAAAACATGTGTATTAACATCTGTATCAAACTACAACACCTCCCTCAATTAAACGCCATTATTTATGTTAATAAAGTTGTAATGACTTTAAAAGGGATCTAAAATCGATTCCTTTCAGATTTTTGTGACACGTCCATCAATCTGTGTGTTTAAATCTCGAGTTTAAGCGTTAATCTACACATGAAACATCTCAAATAAAGTATAATAAAGCAATTTGGCCCGTTAAATGCTAAAGTGATGAATCATGGTTGTTCTGCTCAGCAGATGCTCTGCCTTTCTGTCTATCCATCTCAGCAGATGGACTCGCCCACTCATGAAAATGGGAATGATTAAATTTACATTTTCTGAAAACTTCAAGAACTTGTTGACCTTTCTCCAATGTAACAGCTGCATTTTCATCAGATATTATCCTTACATTATGGTTCAAGACATGTTTGATTTGATCCGACTGACATCAGATCGGTTTAATAACTGTCTTGTTGACTACAGGTACTGTGATGTTCTATTTTTGTAGTGTTTGATCTATACACACTCATTTTATTTGAGCTTTTAACACAATTTATCAGTATTTTCCATCATCATTTCTCTAAAATGTAAAATAGACTCTAGTTTGCTTACATTTTATTTATTTTTTGTAGGAGCGTAACGTTCTTTTTCACATATTTAGAGCAAATATGATCTGGAAACGGTAACACAATACAGATAAATTTATTTAGAAAATAAATAAAATGAATTCCTTTGACATTTTTTTCAAATAAAAATGCAGATTTTATTTAATTTTTTTACGTTTCGTAACTTTTCTACTTATAATTGGTTAAATGTTTAAGCGTCACTCCAGAATTGGATAATATTTTATATCATATTTTAAATAATCCACTAACAAAATACTAAAACTTGCAGTTTCTGACTAAATTTACTTGTCTAGAAGCCAAATTTACAAAATCTAAGAGAAAAGAATGCTTGAAAACAGTTTAAAAATGCTAAATAAGTCTGGAGTACCTACTGTGTATAGTACCGCCTAAAATGCATTTTTTATTTGTCCCACTTTTCCCAATGACTAAATTAAATCACAAATAAAACAGTTGAAATTAAATTTAATTTCTTTTGATATTATTTGATTCATTGGTGTTTCTTGTAACTTTGGGGAAATTTGTTTAAAAACCAAAATATTTCCTATAATTATAATTATTATCAATGGAACGTGTGTCCCACAACATGCTCACAATCATGTTACTATAACATTTTTGTCACAGTAAAAGAAGAATCTAATAGAAAATCATACAAAAAGATCAGGTAGAGCAAAGGTAACTCTTAGTGATGGGTGATACCACACCTTTAAGATTTGATACTCATTACTTTTTGCATAAATTAGCATATTTAATCTTGATTACTGTTCATTTTTTATTGGGGATTTTTTTTTTCTTAATCATATTATCCTAAAAAGTGAAAATTACCAAAGACAGGCCAGATATTAACTTTATTCTGCAAGGTTTAAAGTACAAAACTTAAAAATGTATTAACATAAATAGGAATAAAATGTTAAAAATAAATAAATGACAAAAACAAAAAATTGTGCACATTTTCTTTATACAGTAGCTTTATGAAAAGCAGCAAAAATGAAATTTTCATTCGCTGTACGATACCGAGTGGCCAAAACATAAAAAACTAATATATGATATCAGTTAGTCATGAACAATCATCATCAAATTCATGCTAAAACAAAGTCATAATTCATTTTTTTAAGAATTTTAAATGAGGACAGGAATCACATTTGGTTAAAAATGTTCAATAGCTCTAAAGATATTAAAGCTAAAGTCACTAAACTTTATCACATGATTAATTATCACTTATATAACAAGAAAATAGTTTTTTTTCTAGTTTAAATTTGCTCTATTTCTACTTGTTTATTAAAGCTACTTCACAGAAGTGTTTTATTAAAGTTTTTAATGATAAAAGAAGGTTAATGAAATAAAAATAAGGGACAACACTAATCAATTTATTGACCATTAATGAGCTAATTAAATATATTACCTGTTATTAATGAATATGTAGCAGAAAATGAAAAAGTGAACTTCCTCCAATTCAGGATGAGCCTTAAATTTGCTGCTGAAAATGTGATCTAAATCCTGTTTGATTATGAACATTTGATCTAAAAAACTTTCAAAGGTTTTTTGGGGGAGACGGGATGAAACCATTGAATGTCTAGTGAATAGAGTGCAGCTGTCTCACACTTTGTTTCTCCGCTGCAGGTGTGCTGTTCAGCATTGAAGTCACATCAACGTTTTTTGCGGTGAGGAACTACTGGAGAGGATTCTTCGCCGCCACCTTCAGCGCTTTCATCTTCAGGGTTCTGGCGGTCTGGAACCAAGAAGAAGGTAAAGGAGTAAAATAGGAAAGCATTTATTGTGTCACAGAAATACAAACGAAGGATGTGTTAATGAGAACGACGGCTCTGTCTGTGAGGAAACACGTTGCTGTGAGAATAGTCTTCTTTTCCTCAGAGACCATCACTGCTCTCTTTAAGACGCGCTTCCGCCTGGATTTCCCGTTTGACCTTCAGGAGCTGCCGGCGTTCGCCGTCCTCGGGTGAGACTATTTCCTGGAGCAAAGTCACATACATCTCATGAAAAGCAACTTATTTTACCAAATTTTAGAACATTTTGTTTCCTTTTTAGTGTTAAAAAATCACAAGTTTTCTTTACTTTATGCGCCTGTTTGCAGAATTGCTTGTGGTTTTGGCGGCGTGTTGTTCGTGTACCTGAACCGGTTAATTGTGGAGTGCATGAGGAAGCAAAAAACTATTAACAAGTTTTTGCTGAGAAAGTAAGTATCTGAGTTTGGAACTTTACAAAAAATGATGATCCTCAGAGTTGAAATATAAATATGAGCATGAAATTGACTTAAATATGTAATTCCTCCATGAGACAAGCAAAAGCAAAATACACTCTAATAAATAAAATGTTGAATTTACTTAGGATAATCAAATATGAGCTACAGGATACAGTTAATTTAGACAATAAATTTTGGATAAACTTGACGTAACTGAGATAATTAAATACTGAATAACAATTTAAAAATGAAACCAATGGAGAAAAAGATTAATCCAATTTGAGACTGTTTTGAAGTTTTGTGGGTAACTTGCAATTGTGTATTCACATGTACTAAAATTACAAAATAAAGAAAAATACAGTTTACACACGCACAACTTAAAATTACAAAAGCTTGAAACTAACTACACAAACAAATCTTTAAAAAGTACACATCAATTGTCTGATAAACACACAGAAAACCACATTTACACACAAATTAGATGTGAGATTCTTTATGTTTGTGTGTAAGTGATGCGTTTAAATGCTGCTAGAATGTTGGGTCATCAGAGTTTTCTTATCAGCCGCTTTGGACTTAGATTGTGAATAGTATCTTGTGAAAACTTGACATTTTCCCTCTTTCTTAAACAGATTTGCCCGATCATTAAAAACATTCGCCACGAAGCTCTTCCGCGAGCGCCGGCCTGCTGTCATGGTGGTAGAAGGCGACCCAAGGTCCTCCTCGACACCCAGAGAGCGGAGCGGGTCGATCAGCCCTGCGTCCCGCTCCGCTCCCTGGGTGTGGAGAAGGACTTTGCACTAAAAACGCAAATTTAGATTTTTTTTTTTTTTTAATTATCTGTTTAACCCTAAAACACTTTTGCAATAAAAAGTTACACCATGACTTTTGTGGGGTAATTTTTACCCGATATAATATACCCAATACATAATATTTGTTATAAATATAAATCAAAATATGAGATTAAATGAGATAACTTTTCTTTTATTTTCAACTGTGGTTTTTGTAGCAAAATGGAAAATAAAAATATAGGAAGATCCTAAAAACATGCTCAAAAATTACTGAAAAATTATGAATTTGAGAATAAATAATTGATAAAAAAATAATAATAATTTTACCTGAGACTTGGCCTTTGGTCCACTCATTCCTGCGACACTTTACCCAGGGAGTCATGACATTCAGAAAAATTCAACATATTGAAAATCATGTCAATTCTTTAGTTAGGGTGAAAATCAACCAGAGATTGAGCTCTAGGGTTAAGAAAGGGGGAAAATATGAAGTTTTCACCAGATATTATTGAGTTTAAACATATAATTTACACACAAACTTTGGAGACGTAAAAAGAGTCTCACATCAGATTTGTGCGTAAATATGGCTTTGTGTGTGCATATCAGTCGATTTGTGCGTACTTTTTAAAGATTTGCATACGTTGTATAGCTTCAAGCTGTTGTATATTTAAGTTGTGCATGTGTAAATTGTATTTTTTTGTATTTTGTAATACTTGTATTGTTATAGTTGTTAAGTTAAGCACAAAATGCATTGTATGAATTACAAATCAAGACATTTACTTGAAGATTAGGGTTTTATTAATAAAAATTACAAAAATTGTCAAATTGAAAACAAAACTATGAAATTAAACATTTTTCTTATAGCAAACAAAACCAAAAAATATAAAAAAAAATAAAAATAGAAGATGGAGAAATTATTTTTTAAGCAACAAATCACACAAAAAAGATCAGACAACTGTATACTTGAACCATAACTACTTAAAGTGCAATATGAACAGGAAAAGTTAATTAATAAAAGTAAAATCTGACAAAAAAAAACAATTTTTGAAATATTTAAATATTCGACCACTTATTTTAGGAAACAAACTCATATCCCACATCAGCAAATGTGAAATTACCACA
>NC_050528.1:9653066-9666173 GCF_002922805.2 Oryzias melastigma
AAAGATTAATCCAATTTGAGACTGATTTGAAGTTTTGTGGATAACTTGCAATTGTTTATTCACATGTACTAAAATTACAAAATATAGAAAAAATACAGTTTACACACGCACAACCTAACATTACAAAAGCTTGAAACTAACTACACAAACAAATATTTAAAAAGTACACATCAATTGTCTGATAAACACACAGAAAACCACATTTACATACAAATTAGATGTGAGATTCTTTATGTTTGTGTGTAAGTGATGCGTTTAAATGCTGCTAGAATGTTGGGTCATCAGAGTTTTCTTATCAGCCGCTTTGGACTTAGATTGTGAATAGTATCTTGTGAAAACTTGACATTTTCCCTCTTTCTTAAACAGATTTGCCCGATCATTAAAAACATTCGCCACGAAGCTCTTCCGCGAGCGCCGGCTTGCTGTCATGGTGGTAGAAGGCGACCCAAGGTCCTCCTCGACACCCAGAGAGCGGAGCGGGTCGATCAGCCCTGCGTCCTGCTCCGCTCCCTGGGTGTGGAGGAGGACTTTGCACTAAAAACGCAAATTTAGATTTTTTTTTTAATTATTTGTTTAACCCTAAAACACTTTCGCAATAAAAAGTTACACCATCACTTTTGCGGGATAATTTTTACCCGATATAATATACCCGATACATAATATTTGTTATAAATATAGATCAAAATATGAGATTAAATTAGATAACCTTTCTTTTATTTTCAACTGTGGTTTTCGTAGCAAAAAGGAAAATAAAAATATAGGAATATCCTAAAAACATGCTCAAAAATTACTGAAAAATTATGAATTTGATTTCACCTGAGACTTGGCCTTTAGTCCACTCATTCCGGGGACACTTTACCCAGGGAGTCATGACATTCAGAAAATTCAACATTTTGAAAATCGTGTCAATTCTTTAGTTAGGGTGAAAAATCAACCAAAGATGGAGCTCTAGGGTTAAGAAAGGGGGAAAATGTGAAGTTTTCACCAGATATTATTGAGTTTAAACATATAATTTACACACAAACTTTGGAGACGTAAAAAGAGTCTCACATTAGATTTGTGCGTAAATATGGTTTTGTGTGTTCACATCAGTCGATTTGTGCGTACTTTTTAAAGATTTGCATACGTTGTATAGTTTCAAGCTGTTGTATATTTAAGTTGTGCATGTGTAAATTGTATTTTGTAATACTTGTATTTGTAATAGTTGTTAAGTTAAGCACAAAATGTATTGTATGAATTACAAATCAAGACATTTACTTGTAGATTAGGGTTTTATTAATAAAAATAACAAAAATTGTCTGGTTGAAAACAAAACTCTGAAATTAAACATTTTTCTTATAGTAAACAAAACAAAAAAATATTTAAAAAAATAAAAATAGATTGAGAAATTATTTTTTAATTATTTTTTAAGCAACAAATCACACAAAAAAATCAGACAACTGCATACTTGAACCATAACTTCTTAAAGTGCAATATGAACAAGAAAAGATAAAAATCTGAAAAAAAAACAATTTTTTGAAATATTTAAACATTCGACCACTTATTTTAGGAAACAAACTCATATCCCACATCAGCAAATGTGAAATTAACAGACAATATTTTGCACTTAAAGAAGCGCTGTAAATAAGCCCCTCCCACATCTTCACACAAGTCACGTTTTGTGTCAACACGTCAATGTTTCACTGAGAGAAGTCCGATGGAGGAATTATGTCAATTTCATGCACATGATGAGGAGCGTCAGTATTTTTAGATGAAAGAATCAAGTGGACAGAAGCCGCTTGACACGCTCCGCCGTTAATGACTCCACAGCCCGTCACTTCCCGTCAGACGTCTGATGTATCCCGCTCTCGTCACCCTGCTGATCTCCACTCTCACTTTCCCTCCGGGTTTCGGGCAGTTCATGGCTGGACAGGTGAGAAAATACATTCTCACTCCTTTGTCAGTTTAAAAGAAGGCACTGACTGTTCTCAAATGACTGATAAATGTAGTGAGAGCTGGTGTCACGCCACATTTTTTTTTTCTTTTATACATAAAGTTTTAAAATCATTTTTCATGCAGGTTCTGAGATTATTAAAAAAATAAACATTTCCAGCTGTTTTCAGTTGGATATGATGAACACAGTTTTATTAAGTTGCTTTTATTTGAAGTATTTTGCAGGTTTTTGCATAAAATAATAATAAAAAAGAGATAATCTGCATTATTTTTAAATACAATGAAAATTATTTGTGATCAAACTAAAAGTTGTTATTTTTTACATTCTAATCAATAAAATGCACACATTAAAAGGTTGATTATGCAAGAAAGAGATCAGTGTTGCTTAAGGGTTGATGTAATTCAGACTGACATATCTGAACCACTGTTGTGCGCAGATGTTTGTGGCACCCACTGGATGAACCCGGTCATGTGACTTCAGTAATCCCGTGACTTAAGCTCCGCCTTAACTTCTCTTCAGTGCCCTTATCAACATTAGAGAGCAAAGTCTTGATAAATCCTCCAAGCTTTTGTGGATGTGACTAGAAATCCTCTTGTTTTGCTTCAGAGTTCTCATCCCGCAGACACAAATACTTCTACCAAGTTTATGTTTAGTTATTTTAGTTAAGGAGTCACATGACCAAATGTTAACAGCCACAGATAAGGTGGAGAAACTGTTTTCCCTTTAATACTTTAATTCTTTCATAGAACAATTTAGCCTTTCTGTTTTGATTATAATAGTTTTTCGGAGCATATAGACCAGAGGTGTCAAACACAATCGCACAAGGGGCCAAAATCCAAAACACACCTTAGGTCACGGACTGAACATAATAAACATTTATTGAACACTCTAAAACAATTTTTCAAAAACTTTTAAACCATAACTTTTTAACATAATTATGAAGCATTACCTGTCATAATGCTAGCGCTAATACTGTAAGCGGGATTTGGCCACTAAAGATGCTGACAGCTGAAAACACTGAAGCTGAAAGCCAGCTAAAATATTACCTAAAAGAGAGAAAAAAAAGGTAGGTTAGCCAAAACAGCTAGCATGTAGCTGAAAGAAATAAAACTGAAAAAGCCTAAATTAGCCTAAACAGCTAGCGTGTAAATATTAGACTAACTCCAGGACAGCCTAAAAACTTTTTTTAAATGCCTAGATTGGCCAAATTAGCATTAAAAAAAGCAAGTAGCCTAAACAGCTAGCATGTAGCTGAAATATTAGCTAAACTTTAAAATAGCTTCAAAAAACAGAAAAAGCCTAAATTAACCTAAATACAGCTAACGTGTAGCTGAAATATTAGCTAAACTTTAAAATGGCCTAAAAAAACAGAAAATGCCTAAATTCCCTAAAACAGCTAGCATGTAGCTGAAATATTAGCTAAAAGAGAGAAAAAAAGGTAGGTAAGCCAAAACAGCTAGCATGTAGCTGAAAAAAATAGCTAAACTTCAAAGTAGCTTAAAAAACTGAAAAAAGCCTAAATTAGCCTAAACAGCTAGCATGTAAATATTAGACTAAATCCAGAACAGCCTAAAAACTTTTTTTAAATGCCTAGATTGGCCAAATTAGCTTAAAAAAAGCAAGTAGCCTAAATAGCTAGCATGTAGCTGAAATATTAGCTGAACTTTAAAATGGCTTAAAAAGCGGAAAAAGCAGAAATTAGCCAAAACAGCTAACATGTAGCTGAAATATTAGCTAAACTTTCAAATAGTTTAAAAAACAAAAAAAGCCTAAATTAGATTAAACAGCTAACATGTAGCTGAAATACTAGCTGAACTTTAAAATGGCTTAAAAAGCGGAAAAAGCAGAAATTAGCCAAAACAGCTAACATGTAGCTGAAATATTAGCTAAACTTTAAAATAGTTTAAAAAACAAAAAAAGCCTAAATTAGATTAAACAGCTAACATGTAGCTGAAATATTAGCTGAACTTTAAAATGGCTTAAAAAACAGAAAAAGCCTAAATTATCCAAAGCAGCTAACATGTAGCTAAAATATTAGCTAAACTTTAAAATAGCTTAAAAAATTTGGAAGAAATCTAAATTACCCAAAACAGCTAGCATGTAGCTGAAATATTAGCTAAACTTTAAAATAGCTTAAAAAATTTGGAAGAAACCTAAATTACCCAAAACAGCTAGCATGTAGCTGAAATATTATCTAAACTCCAAGATAGCTTAAAAAAAATCTTAGTAAATGCCAAAATAGTTTAAAAAGTTAGGATGAAAGTTAGTAAGAATGCCAATTTTTAAAACTTTAAAACCCTAACTTTTTTACATAATTATGAATAATTAAAAGGCAGGAATATTATTCCAGAATAAATAAACTTAAACCTTAAATAACTTTTATTATTTTACTCTCAATAAAAATATATTTAGTCCAAAATTATTCAAGTTAGAAATGAGCACAAGATAACATCAAGCCATTAATAACAATGAAATAAAATGATCAGGAGGGCCGGATAGAGTTACCAGAACGTCCGGATCTAGAATTGCCAGATCCGTGATGCCTTGACTTTGACACCTCATATAGTTGGTTTGTTTGTTTTGTTTTGGTGTTTTTTAACGTGTTCCAGAGGAATATTCTAATAATGGAGGACATGTATAAAGAAAATTTAATTTCAAATCTTTCCTTATTCAAACAATCCGCTCCATTCTGATGTTTCCTCTTGTTCATACTAGATCCATGTAAGTCTTGGTTTTCCTCTTCTGAGGTTTGATCTGGCTTCAAACTGTGCGGCTGGATGTCTCCGATATCATTTGTTGCACCGGTAACGTTAGGTTGGGATTGCGATAGTCTGTCAGCTAGCATTTCTGCCTTCAAAACATTTGTCAAAAGTAGTAAAGAAGTTTGTTTTCCAAAATAAATGATAATTGACAATGAAGACCAAGCATTCCATGACTGTTACTGATCCCAAAATTAAATATATATATAGATTCAGGACTCCTTGATGCTAACTTTTCTTTAAAATAAATGCATTTCTGAGTCATTTCCTTTCCCTGACCCATCAGCTGACGCAGCACGAGTCTCTGGTCGCTCTGTTTGACAACCGAACGTGGTGCCGTCAGGGCGTGGCCGAGGAGTTCGACTACATCAGCCACCACCATGCCTGGAAACACCCACAGATCAACGTCTTCATCACGCTCATCCTCTTCATCATCATGAAGGTAAGCAGGAATGAATCCTAAAAAAGGCCTTAAGTCTTTACATTCAGTTGATTTGGATGTTTTTTGTGAGCATTTGTTTAAATAAAGTTTTGTCTGCTTCAGTTCTGGATGTCTGCGGTGGCCACCACCATGCCTGTTCCGTGTGGGGCTTTCATGCCGGTGTTTCTAATTGGTGAAGACCATCTCTGTGGCTTTGTGGGAGAAAACGCGCAGGTAAACTTAACTCTGAAAGTCAAACGTCTGTGTGTGACTGACAGGCGCAGCTTTTGGTCGACTGGTCGGAGAAATCATGGCGACGATGTTTCCCGACGGGATACACGCCGATGGCAGTGTGTACCCCATAGTCCCCGGGGGTTATGCCGTGGTTGGTGAGTTCCTGTTAATCGTTTGAGGCCATTTCTCCATACATTATCTTTAAGAGGCAAACTACTGTCAGTTCAAAAGCTACAAGATATAACACTTTAGGATCACAACACTTTAAGATCTCAACACAACACTGAGTTCACAATACAACACTTTAAGATCACAACACACTACTTTAAGATCACAACACAACACTTTAAGATCTCAACACAACACTTTAGGGTCACAACACAACACTTTAAGATCACAACACAACACTGAGTTCATGATATAACACTTTAAGATCACAACACAACACTTTAGGGTCACAACACAACACTGAGTTCATGATACAACACTTTAAGATCACAACACAACCCTTTAAGATCACAACACAACACTATAAGATCACAACACAACACTTTAAGATCACAACACAACACTTTAAGATTACAACACAACACTTTAAGATCACAACACAACACTTTAAGATCACAACACAACACTTTAAGATCACAACACTTTAAGATTACAACACAACACTATAAGATCACAACACAACACTTTAAGATTACAACACAACACTATAAGATCACAACACAACACTTTAAGATTACAACACAACACTATAAGATCACAACACAACACTTAAAGATCACAACACAACCCTTTAAGATCACAACACTACACTTTAAGATTACAACACAACACTATAAGATCACAACACAACACAACACTTTAAGATCACAACACAACACTTTAAGATTACAACACAACACTTTAAGATCACAACACAACACTTAAAGACTACAACACAACACTTTAAGATTAAAACACAACATTTTAAGATCACCATACAACAATTAGTTCACAACACAACATTTTAGGGTCACAACAGACCGCAACACTTGTTCTATTGTGAACTTAAATTGTTGTAAACTTTCATGTCCATCGTAAAGTGTTGTGTTGTAACCCTAAAGTGTTGTGAATTAAGTGATGTGTTGTGACCCTAAAGTGTTTTGTTGTGACACTTCAGGGCCAGTGTATTTAGGTGGCTCTAAAGTGTTGTGAAATCTGTTCTTCCAATTGATTTTTTGTTTTAGGCCCAAAGTTAATTACAACATGTTTTGGTTTTCTGGTCACATTTGGTTTCTGCTTTAACTTAGTTTTATTGGATGTTTTTTTTAAAGCAACCTCTCAAAAATGTTTCCCCAGGTGCTGCTGCGCTGTCTGGAGCGGTCACCCACACTGTGTCTACAGCAGTCATCGTGTTCGAGCTGACCGGTCAGATCTCCCACATCTTACCTGTGATGATCGCGGTGATCCTGGCAAACGCCGTGGCACAGGCGCTCCAGCCGTCCCTGTACGACTCCATCATACGCATCAAGAAACTTCCCTACCTGCCAGAGCTGGGGATGGGACACCACGAGTGAGTGTGATCTTTCCTCATGACCGCTCTTTTTTACTACTTTTTTTATTCATGTTTGTCTCCTCTGTTTCCACATTCAGGAAGTATAACATCCGAGTGGAGGACATCATGGTCAGGGATGTGCGCTACATCACTCTCAATTCCTCCTACCGAGATCTTCAAGAAATGCTGCAGACTGGTCAGCTCAAAACTCTGGCCCTGGTTGAATCCAGAGGTAGGAATTAGACAAAATCAGAAAAATGAGGGTGGGAAGAAGGGCGAATTATAAAACAATCTCCGACTATGTTATAAAAAAATAATGATTATAAGAAACCAACTAGAAGTCATCTAGTTACCCCTTTGTGCAGCTTGGACCTCCAGAGGAGACATGCTTGGTTTGTGTAATCACAAATACAACTACCACTGCGCAATGGGGAGGCATTGGCAGAATATCTGCTGCTGCCTGATTTTTTGAAAAATTGTTTAAGTAGTCATGAAAACAGACAGCAGCCAGTCAATCAGGGAGTGACCACGACGGCTGGACAACCACACGGCGGTGGCAGCCAGATCGCCCGCTAGCAGCAGCTCTAATTGGCCTTGTTTCCTCTGAGTGGTTCAGACCGCACGGGACCGGGCCGAACTGGACGTTTAGACGTTTCCATTACAAAATGGACCCGTTAGGCAGGACCGACTGGTACCATTTCTAGACCCGTGTTGGTCCATTGAAAAATGGAATGGACCCGTGAGGGCGGAGCTTCTGTCATCACACGATGTAACCCATTGATTGAAGTGATCCAAGCGATTCAAGATCCAAACAGAAAGTTTTGTCCTCTTTTCGGCTGGATTTCTCTTCACCCCCATATTGAACCTTTCCGGTTTGTTTTTTGGGAAGCACAGGGAAGACCGCTCAATTTACCGGTCGATCTTCGTTTGAGTACTCACCTATGGTCGTGAGCCCTGGGTCGTGACCGAAAGAACGAGATCCCGACTACGGGCTGGAATGAGTTTTCCCCGTAGGGTGGCTGGGCGCTCCCTTAGAGATAGGAAGAGAAGCTCGGTCACCCGGAGAGAGCTCGTAGTAGAGCCGCTTCTCCTCCGCATCGAGAGGAGCCAGTTGTGGTGGTTTCGGACATCTGATCTGGATGCCTCCTGGACGCCTCCCTGTTCCACTGGGCAGAGGCCCTGGGGAAGACCCAGGACACGCTGGAGAGACTATGTTTCTCGGCTTGCCTGGGAACGCCTCGGGGTCATCCCAGAGGAGCTGGAGGAAGTGGCCGGGGAGAGGGAAGTCTGGGCATCTTTGCTTAGACTGCTGCCCCCGCGACCCGGTCCTGAATGAAGCGGAAGAAGAAGATAGACAGGGGAGATCTTCTCCAGAGCGGAAGGCCGCTCTTCCTCCCTCTATGGACCCTCAGATCTGTAATCCACGAATACAGAGACACACATGCTAACACACCAGTTTCCGTCTGTCCCCGGCCAAGTTGGGCACTGGTCTGGTCAGGACTGCTAAGTGGAAACGAGGCAATAGTGGGCGGGATCGCCAGACGAACGTATCGTCATTGCCGAGCACCCACCCCACGCCGGTATCTCTCGTCCAGCCCCCACACTGCTACTGTACGATTCTAACAATTGGATGGTGGCATTGGGACAGCTGCACAAGGGCAGGGAGGTGGCTGGAGGGTGGCAGTCTGAAATCGTCCAATCATCAGAGGCCTTGGAGAGCCTCCCATCAGTCAATTATCCCACTGCTGCCTTCTTACCACCCGTGATCTCCAAATGTGCTGGTGCAGCTCCAGACTGATGTAAAAAAATCTTCCAGTTGATTTTAATTTTCCTAAAATCTCCACGGCCGTCGCACGGTGTGTAAAAATGCAGCTTTGCGGCCAAATGCTAAGAAAAAAAACTTGCATGGAGGTCTCTGCGCAGTGACACTTTGGGATATGTGACTGTAGTCGAAGCTTATTTTGATGCTAATTCATATTTTGGAAAAAAAAATACTTGAGAACTTTGGAAAACTGTTGTATCTCCAAAGCTGACCATATTACAGCTTTGTCAAATACTAAACTTGAAAATAGTCTTTCAACAGAATAATCATCTTAAAAATATCTCACAATAAAAAAATGCATCTATAATACCATTTTGTGTAACAAAATGCTAACTTGGTATGAACTTGGAGGAGTTTAAGACAAATCTTCAGGCTAGTTTAAACTTTTTGCTAAAATGTTTTGATCTAATGACTTTATGACACTTTTATGCAGGTTGTTATCCAATTTCATCCCACAGCAAAAATGATGAAGGAAAAGAATCATTGGAATGGCTTAAAAAGATATCCTCACCTAACAGAATTAAAGCTACAGGCAATATTTTAGTATGATGATACTATGGTATATATATATATATATACATATATTTGTAATTGTTTTAAATATCTTTCAAAGGTGTTCCACAAACCTTTATGAAGTAGTGCACTTATTTTATTTTATATAGATCAAGGCCGATTTTTAGAATTCATTATAAAATAATTCTATTTTTCATCAGATTTTATTGTTTTTATTTAATCCTAAAATTGTTAAAATAATTTCAGGGGAACAAATATTGAAAAATATATAAATTGTAAACAAGGAAGAAACATGTTTTTGTCAAAAAAAGGACAAACTAACTAAACTAATAATGTTTTTTTAAATGTCAATTTCACTAAAATTAAAACAAAATACAACAAGGTTCCTGCTGGATCGGATCCGTTTTGTGATATAAAACAATATTGTTTTGGTGGTTTCAGACAATCGCATCATCTCTGCTCTAGTAAGACATGTAAGTCTGATTTATTCCTTCAACCTGTTTTTACGATTCATTAACCTTTATCGTTTTATTTCTCCTTTCTTGTTTCTCGTCTCTTAACTTCCTTCCTTCTCCCTCAGACTCCATGATCCTGCTGGGCTCCATAGAGCGGCTTCAACTCCAGTCTCTGCTCTCTCTTCAGCTGGGCCGCCAGCAGAGGCTGGAGTACCTGAGGCAGCTGGCCCGGGACAACGGCACCAACGACCTCCTGTCCAGTCTGACGTCTGACAGCACGCCCAGCTCCCCCTGCGCTCACAGCCATCTCAACGCCGCCGCCGCTCGCCAAGGGGTCCGCTTCTTGGTGAGCAGCCAACAGGTGTGAGGCGTCCGGGGGCGCCAGGGGCGGGCGGGGGGCGGCTTTGCTTAGCATGGGTGGCATAGATCAGATCAGAGGCAGCACTTTGGTGAAGCATGTAGCTGAAGGTAAAGGCACAGATGGCGTTTTTAGACTGCCGCGGTGGTAAGTGTCTACAAACTGTATCAACGTGAACGTTTGGCATCTTTACATTAACCCTTGTCTCCTGTGTGTCTGTGCCCTTACCTGTGCTGTCCTGTGGGCTTTTTGCATGTTTGTTTTTTATTTTGCTCGTTTTCTTGCGTTTCTGTCTGGGTTTCCGTCAATGTTTTTTCCGTGTAGATCTCCACAGAGGAGACCTCGACCTTCAGTCCGGTGGTCACCAACGCTCAGCTTCCTCTGAAGTCAGCGCTAAAAACGGTGTCTGCCATCAGTGACACGGAGACGCCCAACAGTATGTGTTTTATAATACTAGAAAACATCAATTAAAAAAAAAATCACATTTAAAGTAAATTTTGTTGTATTTTCTCCTTCAGGCTCCCAAACCCTCTACTGTGCAGATCAAGACCAGGAGCTCCTGGAGGTGAGAAGAATTCATGCTCATAAGACACTTCCGCCGGGTATCAATAAATATTTCCAGAAACGATTCAATTTCAATTTTGAGTTAACAGATTTATACACATTTGTTTAGAAATACATTAATAATCAACTATAGGATTTGAATATATTTATAATAATCTGATACAGTTCACATACTGTCAAATATATTCGTAAAATAATGAGATTGTTAATAATATACAGTGTTAAGACGGTTTTCCAAAAGGAGAAACTCTAACAAAAATGTTCAGACATTATAAACATTGTTCTGCTTCTCCTGGAGGGCGTTTCAGTTTGGCCACTAGGTGGCGATCGCGCTATAGAAGTCCACTTTTTTCAAGATGAAGAAAAAAAGGAACAAAAAAAAAACAGTACTTTGGTCACTTTGAAAAATATTTCCTTAGAAAATGTATATAAAGCAGTACAAGTGTTTGCTATTAAAAAAAAAATAATAAAATCTTTTCGATTTTATTTTTCTTCCAACATTTTGCACCCTGGTCTTGTGATGTAGCAACTCTTAGGTTCAAATCAGCTGGGTAGCTTTATTTCCAATATGCAAAACTAATAAATACACTAGAATGACATAAAATATCTCTAAAATGTTGAATTTTCTTTTTCTCTTTTATTCAGACTGTATTGCAAACACTCGGCATAATTTTACATATTTGTGCGCTGATCGTAATCAAACCCTTTTAGCAACATCTCACTTCTTTTAGTAAATAAATAAATGATGTGTATAGTTGTTGTGGTTGTTCTGAATCTGAGTTAACGTGTCTCAACATCCTTTCTTCTTGTCCTGGAAGAGCCCGGCTGGGCCAGCTCCACCTGACAAGAGGAAGCCCAAACGAGTGAGGATCTCGATGGCGGTAAGACCGAGTGCCGCCTAGAGACTGTTGCTTAGTAACCGTTGCCTTGTGACATGGTAATAGTGAGAGCTGGACCAAAATATTTGTTGCACAAACCAAAGCAATAGAGCAGTATTGCAGAGACAGGGTGTGTGAAGAGGTAAGTTTGTCTTTTTGGCATCAGTGTTTATACTTTTTTTGATCCTTTACGCCAATCTTCTTATAAATGTTTCCTTTGTATAACTGGACTCTCTTTTTTTAGTTTAAACTGATGTTATCTTAATGTATGCACCAAATGTATTTAACTTTTTATTTTATTTGAACCACTCTGGCATTTCTAAAAGCGATTTCCGTGTTTTCTTGTCAGGAGTCTCCTGAAGTGGAAGACTGCATGACCCCTGCAGAGGTGAGACTTCTGCAAGCAGAAACCGTTCAACAATTATTATTCAGAGTTTAAACGCACCGCTCCATCATCTGCTGCTCCGCAGATAGCGGAGTGGGAGGAGCAGCAGCTTGATGAGCTGGTGGACTTTAAAAACTGCAAGATTGACCCCGCCCCCTTTCAGCTGGTGGAGCAAACGTCCCTCCACAAGGTATGATTTCAACCAAATTACCATGAACTCCCTGAGACAAGAAGAGGAAGGGGTTAATTACCTTGTTATGCCTAAAATGTCTGATGCGGATTTTGATGGATATACTTTAGATTTGTGACAAAAGGACATGCAAATAAAAACAAAAAGACTCATCTAAACCTGCAACCATGAAGGTTTATGACTGTCGAGGGGTGAATCCTAATTAACCCTTTAAGCCTCTTGTAGATGATCCAACTGGATGGCTAGAAATGTTAGAATCGATTTAAAATACTTCTATATCCATCTATAATTTATTATAATTAGTGCTTAAAATATCAAACGAGTCATTTTTGTCATAAAAAAGCGAATTTAAAGAAAAATCAGACATTTTTCCAAAATATTAATATAAAATTCTTTATATTTCAGCAAGAATCTTAAAAAAATAAGGTCATACACTTTTGTAGAGTTCAATGTGATAAATTGAAATACAAATTCAAACTTAAAGATTATGGAAATTTTATTTTTGTTAATAAAAATTATATATATATATATATATACACACACATACAGTGGTGGACAAAAGTGTTGGGACCCCTCAGTTAAAGGACAAACCCACAATTCTCACTGAAATCACTCAAAACTTCCAAAAGTAACAATAAATAAAACACCTGTGATGTCAATTAAAGGACACACCTGAGTTAATCATGTCACTCTGGTCGAATAGTTTTCAATCTTTTATTGAGGTACCGTCATTTTTGCAGTGTTAATTTTGACAGAGAATTTTAATTTAGTTTTAGTCATAGTCTTTTGACTAAAATACGGTTTAGTTTTAGTCGCAATTTAGTCATGTTGATTCTATTAATTTTAGTCAAATTTTAGTCGACTAAATTACAGTAGATATTTAGTCGACAAAAATATAGAATAAAGTTAAAGCATTTTAATGAAATTTACTAAGTATAATCATGTATAACACGTAAAGATTTTACTCATTTGTAAAAATAATATTTTACACTTTGCTTTCCAAACTTGTAATTTCTGCAAATTCAGCTTCAACAAATTAAAACACATTAAAAGAA
>NC_050528.1:9667564-9689145 GCF_002922805.2 Oryzias melastigma
CTTCAAGAAGTAAACAAGTTTATTTTAAGTTATCAAAAATATGGCAATGATCAACAGACAGCACTTTTAAAGCCCCATTTATAAAGGTCAACAGCAAAAAAAAGTTGATTTAGGGTTTGGTATAAAAGTTAAACAAAGCCTTATATAAAAGTATTAACCCTTTAATACCTGAGCTCCAGTGTTTACGTTATTTGATTTACTGCAACATTTCAACTGTTTACACCACCGCTTTTCTCCTTTAAAATCTGCTGGAATTACGTTGATGGTGTTAGTGGTTGAAAAGTTACAGTATGCTAAAGATTTTGTGTTTAAGCGTCACTGGTGACACCTCAAGTGTTAAACGTTTAAAGACCCTCATGTAACATAATATAAAAGTAGTATAAAAACCCATCAATAATACAAGCTTATATAACCAGGACATCATCCAACTCTCCTCCTCATCCTCAGACTCACACCATCTTCTCCCTACTGGGCCTGGATCACGCTTACGTTACCAGCATGGGACGACTGGTTGGAGTGGTCTCTCTCAAAGAGGTGTGCCGTCTTAAATTATTGACGTTTGATGCACTTTTTTAAAATGACATTTTTTAGACACCTACGTTTACCATGACTGTGTTGTATCCACAGCTGCGTAAAGCAATCGAGGGTTCAGTGACGGTGACTGGAGTGAAAGTCCGCCCTCCTCTGGCCAGTTTCCGTGACAGCGGAAACAGTACGAGCGTATCCGAGGTGACTGAACTCCACAAGCTGTGCATGCGCCACAGAGGGCTGTCATTGCCGCGGGAGCCCAAACGCTCAGACGGGGCCGACCAGTCGGACATTTCATACAAGGACATCCCCATCAACTTCTCAGATGAGAACATTTTGCAGTTTGAAACTAGCCAAGATGACATGACAAACCAGCTGTCAGACATGGTGCTTCAAGAAAGCCCCTCGTTTGCTGAGGACCAATCGGAGCTCACCTTTGACTGCAGCCCCTCCCACACTGAGGAGTCAGAGCTGGCCTGTGATTATGACCTTTCGACCCAAGCACCGCATTCAGACGGGCTGAAGCAGGAGCTGGGGAGTCCGACTATGAACGAGGAGGAGTCAGAAGCTGCAGGAGAGAGCAGCGGCGTCCACCCTGACGACCAATCAGAATGATCACATCCATGAATGTTGACTATTTTTGTAGAAATCCAGACTCCTGTTGTAATGTGAGGGCTCAAGTGAGCAAAGCTGGTGTCATTTAAGTCTTCAACAAATCCACTGAAATGACCAAAATAATACAATTTAGTTGAAATACTTTCAGCATCTATTTGTTTAAAAGAACTGGAAAGTCCAACTGCATTTGTTAGATGTGCAGTTAAAGACCAAATTAGGTGGAAAAAAATCAGGCGGGAGAAGTTAAGGATAGAAACTTACTTATTTAGCTTTGCTTGAGCCTCAGGGCTGCAATAACACTGATCCATGTGTGAAAATCATACATTTTATGGCTGATTTACTATGTTTTTTATTTGTTTTCCTTTATTGTCAATGAGGGTATAGAGACTGCAGGGTGAGAATCTCTTCTCAGGTCAGATTGTTGGTGGATTTTTAATGATGTTCATCATTTACAGTATAGTAATATATTTATTTTTGTAGATACATCCACTTCATGTCCAACACTCACATCAGTGGTCACTTTAATTCTAGTATTAATGATAGCAGCAGCTTGTGGCTAAAGCTGGGCCCGTTTGAACGTAAAAAATAATAATATACTTTTCTATTTATGTTTAAAAAAAACCTTCTCTTTGCACAATCAAATTCAGTTCAGCTAAATGTAATTTACTAAAATACCATCGCCAATTAGTGACTGTATAGGAGAGCTGGACCGAGCAATCCCTCCCCCCCTTGTGTTCCAAACAGGAAGTACCTTCTGGTTTCAAGAAACCAAAAGACTGTTGAGAAATAAACAGTCAGAATAACCATTCTTGCTCTGATACCTTTTTCTTAAAGGGCCTATTTCATATGTATTATACTGTTCATTTAAGGACCCTCTGAGCACCAGCCCCTCCCAACCCACGAAAACAGGCGGGTCCTCACGAGCTGATGTCACAAAGTGAGAACAGCCCCTTTCAGGAAGAGTCTGCTCTGGCAGCACTGCCCCCAGGCTAACACAAAGCTAGCGGTGATCAGCAAAAAAAATGTCATTTTAGATGCACAGTACTGTAGATCTTCCAATTGTGTCCCGTCTCCAATAAATTATGTGTCTACAAGTTGTTTGTGACTTTAGAGCGGCAGGCGGAGCCTCAGAGATCAAGGCATCTTACTTACTTCCGGGTTGGAAACTCATATTTCTTAAATAATTTGTTCTTTAGTGTGCCAAAGGTAATATATGGCCATATGTATGGAAATAGTTTACTCTGGAAGGCTTAAGAATAGCATGATTAACATCATCTTGCTAATCCTAATTTTATGTTCATGATATTTTTTTCTTCATCCAGTTATTCAAGTTATAAACCGGCCAATCAGATGCCTGCTACCCCCCACCTTTGATTGACAGATTCTCCTGACTGCATTTTCAGTGGAAGGGGTGTGAACTTCCATCACAGATTGGTGGGAGTAGTTGCCATAGTAACGATGACTCAGCTTGACTTGGACCAGTCTCTGCTTACTAACCTCGTCTGGCTCCACATTGAGCTCTCCTATTGTGAAAAAATGGATTCTGAATTGACTTCATTTCACTGGAGCTGAAAGTAAGTCATGTTCTCACTCGCTCAGTCCAGTTCTTTTATACAGTCGAGTCACAGAAAAATCATAAAGCACAGAAGAACACAAGAAACTATTCAAATGAGCACATATATTTTGGAGTTTGAACTGTCTAATAGCACTAGAAAAACGTCTTAGAAAGCAACTTTAATCACAACATGTGGTGATGGAAGTTTGTGACTGATATGCAATAGTTTTCCATTCCTAATGCAGTAAAGTGCAGACTGTCTTCAGCAGCTGCCTCTCACAACACAAGGATATTACTTTTTTTTTTTTACTTGATCCCGGCACATTTATTAGTCCCTTAAGTGTGCGATCAGCTTGGATCTATTTACAGCGATGAAGGCAGCTTCCAAGCTGAGTCCCCAAACAGCGCGGGGCTACACCTCTACAAAACACTGAACTCACCGCGATGCGACTCTTTGCTCCATCTTTAAGCATGAAAATGAAGCAATCCTGGAGCTGGGAGGTTTTGGAAATTGCTGGCTGTTGCACAGACACACAAAAACACACACAAACATGTGCTGTTCTGTATGCAGCCTGTAGATATTTAACTATTATTAGAACTTTAAATCCAGCCTGGCCTCTGAAGTAACATCTGTATGAAGCACGACATGTCTGATTGTATTTTAGCTTCATGGAACTATTCTGAGCCATCCCAGCCAGAAGGGCCAGGAGGGCCAAACATGGTTTAAAAAAATGAGCAGAAAATGTGGGCCCCAAATGGATTTGTCCACCATTTCTGTGGCCCCTCCTGTGTTTGCCCACATTGGTTTTAAGTGGGGACTCATTGGGTAGGCTTGCTACACGAGCCACCCGCCCGGTGGAGGGTCGAGCTCCTTAGCTTGCTTCAGCGGAGCTCGCTAGCTTGATACTGCGGAGTTCCTAGCTCGCGACAGCCGAGCTCCTAGCTTGATGCAGCGGTGCTCGCTTGCTCAATACGGCGGAACTTGGTAGCTTGCAACAGCGGAGCTCGCTAGCTAGAAACTGTGGAGCTCATTTGCTCGCAACAGCGGAGCTCATGAGCACCGCTGCAGTGGAGCTTGCTAGCTCGATACAGCGATGCTTGTTTGCTTGCTATGGCGGAGCTCGCTAGCTAGAAACAGTGGAGCTCATTTGCTCGCTATGGTGGAGCTCGCTAGCTCGCCACAGAAGAGATCGCTACAGCGGAGCTCCCCAGATTGCTACAGCAGAGCATGCTTGTGCTCGATGTGGCGGAGCTCGCTAGCTTGCAGCAGCGCAGCTCAGTTGCTCAATACAGTGGAGCTCGTTTGCTCGCTACAGAAGAGCTTGCTAGCTCAAAACTGCGGAGTTCGCGAGCACCGCTGCAGTGGAGCTCAGTTGCTTGCTACAGCGGAGCTTGCTAGCTTGATAAAGTGGAGCTCGCTGGCATGCTACAGCGGAGCTTGCTAGCTTGATAAAGTGGAGCTCGCTGGCATGCTACAGCGGAGCTTGCTAGCTTGATACAGAGGAGCTCACTAGCTTGCTGCAGGGGAGGTCGCTGGCTCACTTCAACAGAACTCGCTAGCATGCTACAGTGAAGCTCGCTACAGCAGATCCCACTAGCTTGATACAGCAGAGCTTGTTACAGTGAAGTTCACCAGCACTCTACGCTGTCCACCAGGCGGCTGGTTAGCGTAGCCAGCCTACCCGCTGAGTGCTCACCTAACCTAATGTAAGCAAACACAGGTGGGACCACAGAAACTGCAGACAGACCTATTTGGGGCTTACATTTCCCCCCACTTTTAAACCATAACGGGCCCTCCTTGCTTTTCCGGTTTGGATATTTCGATTTATTTTTCTTCTTCCTTTCAGTCTATATAACCATCTCTGCAATGTCTTTATGGTTAAGTTGCAGTTTGAATGTAGAATATTGCTTGCCTTTTAAGTTAATGTATACGAAACTAAATGTAGAAAGTGTATAAGCTATTTTGCAGCGTATCTAGTTAAGCAATAAGTCTGTAAGATCTCCCTTTACATGGCACTGGTCTGTACATGCTCTGTACATATGAAAATAATATATGGATGTGAACCACAAACATGCTTTTGTACATAGGAAAACTAAGCATTTTAAATCAACAGCAACTTTTATTTTTCAGAGAAAATTTGTTTTTGTACATGAGTGAATGATTAAATTGAAAGAAAAATGTATATTAAAAATTGACATGAATTTATGATTTATTTTGATTGAGTGTCAAGTTACTGTTTGTGGAGGAAAAAACAACAACAACAACCAATTTTGTTTTCTAAAAATCATATTTATATAGGCAGGACACTCAGGCTTTCCTTATAAAACCAACACAACACACCATGACCTGCAAAGAAAGAAACTACACTACAACATATTCATAAAAAATGAATGCAATAGCAGCACATGACTGTTCACAAGAATGTACAAAACTCAGTTTGAACAACAGCTTTACATTCTGGTTGAACTTCCAACATGTATACTGTTTACAGCTGCAATAAACAATGGAAGGTTGATGGATGAGGAGGAGAAAGCCGCGAGAGGAGGCGGCATAATGAAGGAGAAAGAAAACGAGTTCACACTGCCGGGGAGAACACATGAAGTCATATCAGACGCACAGAGGAACACTTCAAATTTTATTTCTCTTCCTTCTTTTCCTGATCTATCTCCTCTTCCTCCTCGAACGACGCCACTCCTGAAGACGCCCTGTCGGAGAAGAATCCTCTCGGGCTGCAATGCCAAACGCGAAACTCCTGAAACACACTGCCCTCCTCCTCTTCGTCCTCCTCCTCATCCTCTCCCGGAGACTCGGAGTGAGAGGTGGAGTAGCAGGAGTCGAACCTGCTGCTCCTGGCTCGGGGCCTCCACTCCGGCTTGCTATGGATGCAGATCTCGTTGCGCTGTACGTGCAGAGGAGCGAGCTGCTCCTCAAAACCCTCCAGCCTTTCTTCCTCCTCCTCCAGAAAGGAGCTGGGTAAGGTGGGCGAGGCGGTGTCGGATGAATGCAGGTCATTGAGAGTCGGAGGTCTGCTGGTGCTGGAGCCCAGAGGACAGTCGAAGGTTGGTGCCTCATCATCTTGAGTCTTAGGCTGATATGTGAGCCCGCTGATAGGACTGGACTCGGCGGGGTCTGGAGGAGGAGCAGACAGTCAGAACACCTTGAGACGGATGGATGGATGGATGAAGGACCGATGGAGGAAGAGGTTCTCTGTGAATGATGAGTTTTAAGAAGGGATTCAACAGAAGTGAAGATGTGTACCTAAGCTCTGACTCGACACGCTGCAGGTCTGTCTGTTAGAGTGACAGTCTTCATCATTGGAGTCCTCCTCGTCTTCATCATCCAGAGAGGCCCAGGCTCGCAGCTTCGCCTCGGCGATGGCGAACTGCTCAGCCACGCCTGGTGGGAGCACAGAGGTTTCATCAGTCGTGGACTCATTCTGGTATAATCAGTTCCAATCTCTGACTGTATATGAGAACTGGACTGAGTGGCCCCTCCCCCAAACAGGAAGTACTTGTTGGCTCAGAGAAGCCAAAATCCAGAGAAATAAGCTATTATATTTTTCAGAATAATCATTCTTGCTCTACTGCTTGTTTCTCTTGATAATCCTTTTTTTTGTAATTTTTTTTCTTTATTGCAAGTTATAAACGGACCAATCAGGTGCCTCAAATGGAAATAGGTGGTGTCGCATCAAATCTTTGATTGACAGTTTTTCATGTGGAAGGGGTGTGAACTTCTAACAAGCTGACTCCCGATAATCAAGAGTGGTTGCCATAGAAACAGTAACTCAGACCGACTCGGACCAATCACTGCTTACAGATGAATTATTGTTCCAATATGGCAAAAAAAACGGACTTTCTTCCATTGGAACCGTTTTCAATGGGTGACATCACATTCACTCGGTCCAGTTCTCAAATAGATGCTTTACAAAGACTTACTAAACTGTTCTCTTGATAAAATAAAAATAGAAACAAAACCTTTGTAAAGGCAAAGGAGTCAACATCAGAAACTGTAGTAGAAGTAATATCTCCTTCATTTGCATTGAAAATATGTTCTTTCAAATGTGACAAATAAGTTGAGGTTCACAGTCAAGAATTACAGAATTCTTGAGTGATTTATTTTTTTATTTAAGAATTAAGAATGATTATTTAGTGAAGAATTAATTAAAAATTATTTAAAGGTGATTTTGATCCCTTAATGCCTGAATTTATTTCCAGCTATGATAAAAGATATTCACTTGTGTTTTTGCTTTTACAAATACGGTAATTTTACAGCAGGCATTAAGGGGTTAAAGGTGAGCATGGATCAAAAACTATTCCTTAAATAATAAAAATAAAAACTAATAAAAAACTTTATTTGAACACAACTGTGATCTCAAACGTGTAATAAAAAAATGCATATATAACAACTAGAATAACTGTTAATTAAATCGAGCGACAGTGTCAAAAAGAAAAAAAAGCTTTGAAACCAGACTTTGAGTTAATTTATGTTTAAGGTGACTATTAAAGACTGACTTGCTTAACTCCAGCAGATATCTGTTGAAGTAACACCATTTCATTTAGCAAACTGACGTTGTAAAAAGAACATATTTTAATCAATTTTTTCAAAATATCTTTTTTATCAGGGGACAAAAATAACTTTAAGCTGGTCTTAAAAATAAATACATAAGTAAAAAAAAGAACAATTTGAAGGAATTTTAAATTGAAATTAATCAAGTACCAAAACAAATACTTTAACTACAGGATAAATGCCGTATTTCTGCCCATGGTGGGCTATTTTTAGGCCTTTCGGTGATTTGTTTACATCAAGCGGATTAGATTGGTCCTACTTTTCTTCCCCCCCTCTTCCTAATCAAACCACAAAGATTTCGCCAGTGCCAGAGAGGATGAGTCACAACCAAACAACAGGAGCTGGTGTTCTGTCAGTGGCGTGATGTGAGAGTTTGTCTAATAGGCCACCATCTGCTGCCAAGACGAGCCGTAACTGTAGAGACAACAAGGTGGGAGGAGCGCAGCGCTGACATTGCGTCGTTTGAGGGGATTAGGTGGCATGACAGAAGGTGGGAGCTGTTCAGGAGATGATGTATTTAAATTGTGCTAAGGGGATGCACATGCCAACATAAACCAGCGAAAATCAAACAAAACAAAGATCTTTTTTTCTTTGTAATTTGAAATTAAAAATAACTAGAAAAGTTGCATCACCTGCAATAATGTTAGTGTGAACGCTTTTTGCTGAAAGAAGTCGCTGAAGATGCTGAAGCTTTTTGCTCAAAATGCAAAAGCTATCAGCAAAATGTTAAATTTGCTAAAAGGCTGGAAATTTTGTTAAATAATCACACAAGAGGGCTGAAGTTGACCTACATTTCTGAAAATTTGGTAGTAAAATTGCTTATCAATTCCTAATATGGCAGGTTTTCCAAAAATATTTATTGTGTAGCTTAAATGTTAGCTAAAGTTAGCCCAAAAAAACCTTAGTAGATGCCAAATTAGCCAAAAAAAATGACTACTCGTTGCTTTAATACTAGCTAAACTCCAAAATAGCAAAAAAGTAAATTAAATTAGTCAAAAACGTTGCTAAAATAGAAAGCTAAACTCTAAATTAGTCTAAAAAAATTCCCAGTAGATAACAAAGTATCAGAAACGTTAGCATGTAGCTAAAATATTAGCTAAACTCCAAATTAGCATAAAAAAATCTAAGTAGATGCCAAGTTAGCCAATAAAGCGACCACATTGCTACTAGCTAAACTCCAAAAACCCTAGAATTCCTCAGTAAACTAAATTAGTCAAAAATGTTAGCCTGTTGCTAAAATAGAAGCTAATTAGCCTATACAAAGCTCAGTAGATAAGAAATTAGAAAAAAAAACCTTTGCATGTTGCTAAAATATTAGCTAAACTCCAAATTAGCATAAAAAGCCTCAGTAGATGACAAATTAGCTAAAAAAAAGCTAGCACATTGCTTAAATACTAGCTAAATATTAGCTAAACTCCAAATTAGCATAAAAAAACCTCAGTAGATGCCAAGTTAGCCAGTAAAGCGACCACATTGCTACTAGCTAAACTCCAAAAAGGCTTAGAATTCCTCAGTAAACTAAATTAGTCAAAAATGTTAGCCTGTTGCTACAATTGAAGCTAATTAGCCTATACAAACCTCAGTAGAAAACGAATTATCCAAAAAAAAGCTAACACATTGGTTAAATACTAGCTAAATATTAGATAAACTCCAAATTAGCATAAAAAACCTCAGTAGATGCCAAGTTAGCCAGTAAAGTGACCACATTGCTACTAGCTAAACTCCAAAAAAGCCTAGAATTCCTCAGTAAACTAAATTAGTCAAAAATGTTAGCCTGTTGCTAAAATAGAAGCTAATAAGCCTATACAAACCTCACTAGATAACGAATTAGCCAAAAAACGTTAGCATGTTGCTAAAATATTAGCCAAACTCCAAATTAGCATAAAAAGCCTCAGTAGATGACAAATTAGCCAAAAAAAAGCTAAAAAATAGCCTAAATATTAGCTAAACTCCACATTTTTTGAAAATTACTATTAAAGATGAAAACATAGCCCATGGATATATTTAAAGGTTTGTTGCTAATATACTTAAAAAAATGAAATTTGAAGATTTTCTTCTTCATTTCCTCTGAGGGCATATTTTACTCAATGTTTCAAAAACTTAAAGTTTATGAATACCAAAAATACAACCAGTAAAGTCCTGAATTAGGTTGTTTTGATACTAAGATTACAGAAACCGCTGAAAGTGTGATTAAATTTTTACGTATAAAAAAACATACGGGAGAATTACTATAGTGTGAATGTTTACTAAGAATTCCCACAATAAGCAGCAGAGACGGGAGAAGGAAATACCTGCTGCAAATCGAGCCTCTTTCTCTCCTTCTGTCAGGTGGCTGTAGGAGCTCAGCTGGGACTGGGCGCCCGCCGGAGGACCTGCCGGTTTGGGCCAACCCTTCCACTCGATGAGATGGGCGACCCGGCCCTGAGCCAGCGAGGTGGGCTTCGTCACATGGTCCCTAACGGCTTGAGAAATTCCTGAACACGAAAAGGTAAGAGAATGGTGTTAAATTTGAGAGCATAAAGCCTCCTAAATCCATGGAAGTTTTTGTCACCGTTCAGGGAGGATCTGGCAAGCGCCGCAAACTCATGGATGCCGACACTTTTCCGTGAGTCTGCTGGAGATTTTCCGGATTTGGGAATCATTTCAGTCTCCTCAAACTTCACCTGAAAAACACAAGATTTTAGCAGAAATCTTTTGCTTTTTTTGTGCACATTAAACAGTACAAGTTTACATTACAACCAATTTTCCTGAGCAAAATTTGCTGATTTTTTTAAATCTGAATTTGAACCAAAACACAGTTATGGCCTAAGACTGTAAGAGCGATTTTCCTACCTCCTCCTCCCCCTGTCCCTCCATCCTCTCACTACTCCTGGTCCTCAGTCTCATTGTGGACATGCAGAGGTGTTGTCACCGCGCAGTAAACAAACCCAACTGAACAACACAGCTTGAGATCGCCGGTTTAAAGTCCCAAGCAGACGAGCCGACAGCTATGCCCTATATTTACGGCACAGATGCTGCTAAAGCCACAGTAAGCCGGTGAAAAACGGTTAGAATGACTCGGGTGGAGGCAGGGCGACAGCTTCCATCTGACTAGTCAAACATATGGTGTGTGACCGGTCCTGGGTCAGGTCTGTTGGCCACAAAGCTGCTGATTAAATGCGATCGCACTGCCTAATGAACCCGGCAAACTCTCACGTGATCTGGCAACACAGGTGGGTCAAGGGAATCTGAGGTTGCAGCCGTAATTGGTGCACTTTAGCCGAGACACGTGCATTTGACAGATTTTCTTAAGCAGATTTTGTTCTCGAAGCAGCTAAGAAACACAAACTCAGAGAACCGGAATCTTCTCCTTGAGGAGGTGGGAATTCACCTGAGACGTCACCCATAATGGACTGGGTTAAAGACGCTCCCAAGGGAGGAGATTTGACCGATTTAAAAAAAAAAAAAAAAACCATCATAGGTTACTAGGTCATTGTAAACTGTCTATAGCAGTGAGAGTGACACTGTGATGGACTGCCAGTTGTGATAATGACCCCATCTCCCTATTATTCCAACCAGGAAACAGGTGTAGAGAAAGCGTCAGGGTGGATGTGAAGACGCCAGCTTCTACCTAAACCTGCATAACAGCTGCTTCAAAAAGGAGGATTTGAGTGTGAGTCACATGAAATTAACTAAAATTAGCAGCATCTGTATCCCATCGGTTCAATCTCACCCACTTTTAGCTCACCTCGCCTAAAACTGCCAAAGTGAAATCCTGGCACGTTAATGAGAGGGACTCAGAGTATAGAAGATTTATCATTTTCAAAATCCATTTTAAAATACGGTGAAAGATTAAAACTCAAATGCTTGGTCCAAAAATGGGGAAAAAACATTTGTTAGGATTCCTGTCTTAGGTAGACAGGAATTATGAAAGATTTCTCAAAAAGAGGCAATTCTCAATTGATGATTTAATGTGCAATTTAATTAAGCATCACAAAAATATAGAAGCGTTTTTGACTCATAATTCAAAATAAAAGTCAATACTGGAAATGCTTTTTCATTTTCACAATATACCTGCATTACTTGTCTCTTAAATGAAGTTGAATTAAAAATTTTAAAAGTCAAATTAAAATGATAAAGAAAAAGGCATTTGACATTTCATTTTCAAAAAGTTCTTTAGTAAATTTGTATGGAAGTGTTTTTGACTCATAATTCAAAATAAAAGTCAGTACCGGAAATTCTTTTTCATTTTCACATGATACCTGCGTTATTTGTCTCTTAAAGGAAATGAAAAAAAAAAACAATTCTCCAAAGTAATGCAGGTACATCGTGAAAATGAAAAAAATATTCCCACTATTGACTTTTATTTTGAATTATGAGTCAAAAACGCTTCCATACAAATTTACTAAAGAACTTTTTTAAAATGAAATTTCAAATGCCATTTTCTTTATCATTTTAATTTGACTTTTTAAATTTTTAATTCAACTTCATTTAAGAGACAAGTAATGCAGGTACATTGTGAAAATGAAAAAGCATTTCCAGTATTGACTTTTATTTTGAAATATGAGTCACAAATGCTTCCATGCTAAAATGCATTTTGCGATTTAGAATTCAATAAAAAAAGAAAACTTTAAAAATAAATTTTAAATAAAAGCAATTTACAATAGAATAGAATAGAATAGAATAGATTAGAATAGAATAGAATAGAATAGAATAGAATAGAATAGAATAGAATAGAATAGAATAGAATAGAATAGAATAGAATAGAATAGAATAGAAGACCAAAATCCAGGAAATGCAATTTACAGTTCAACATTAAAAATGACATTTCTTTTGATTTCTTTAGAGTTTTTCTAAAATATTTAGCATTTTAATTTACTTTGGTGTTTGGATCTCACATCATATCCACCCATTTGGATTGGGGCTTCATTTATGTGTAATATAATGGTGTTATTTCTCTCAGAAAATTAACTTTTCCTTCATTTTCTTGAACTTCTTTTCCTGTCGAGGTTACATTTGTGAAAACCTTGAAAGAAAGCAGAAATCGTTTGTTTGTGTAATTCCATCAACCAGTGTGCATGAAAACCCATTCACAGCAATAGAAGCTTTGATGATTTATCATTTTGTGCAGATTTTGTTTTGTTTTTGTCAATTTGTTGGCATTAAATTGTGTTTTCAGCCATAGGAAGGTCATAGATAGATATCAGAAGTGGTGCCCTCTCCGATTTTAACTGTGACTTCTCAGACCAACAAGTGGGTTAAGGTGATGCCAGTCAGTCAAACGTGTTCATGCCTTTGAAGACATCTGTTTTTTCCTCCTCCTTTCCAGCTCAGAAATGGTGCATTCGAGCAGCAGAAGCGACACTCTGATGGCTGAATTACGCATCTCTCCGCCATTGACAGGAGCGAATCTGCAATTAGGCTGCAGACAAACCGAGGCAGGAGAGATGCCTGCACAAAGCCTCAATCAGCATACCAATAGCTCCATACCTGCATCAGAACCAAACAGCCCCCACCACCCCCTCCTCCGCCCTTCACGCGCGCGTCAATGGCTCAGACGATGCTCCAAATTACGCAGCTGCTTCTCCGTCGGTTCCTACCTGGAAGTCGAACCGCGGCGGCTCATGATAATTACTCCGATCCGATCAACAGATGACACCTCCGGCTGCAGGGTCTGCGCTCGCTGGGTGTCACTCTGACGGCGGGAGCATCTTCTTCCCGGCTGCAGGATCACATCTCCGGCTCAGACGCACCATTTGTTGCTCGGTATATGGGTTATCGGCTGAAGGCTGTCCAAGTGTCTCACGATGGCAGGCGTCATCGATGCAAGGCGGTGTCGTAACTTCAACCCCCCCTTTCTCCTCCTCCTCCTCCACCTCCTGCTCTTCCTCCCCTCCAAGGAGATCCAGCAGAAAAGCTGCTGCCGGTTCGGTCCAAGATAACGCGCTTGTTATGATGGGGGCGTCCGCAGTGCTGTGGTGAGAGGACGCACAGAGGCTGCTGTGTTCATGGAAATGTACTGACAAACCATCCAGAAGTGGTTGCCACAGAAACAGTTTCCATGCTGCTGCGTTGTATTCAAGATGAAGGAAAAAAAAACTCAACCATGATAGGACACTTTACTGCATGAGAAAGATGCTTTCCACCTTTGACCTTTCATCTTTGACTCCCTTTTTAGGATCTACTAACAAAAACTTCAAACTTTTAACGAAGAAAGTCAGTTAAATATTTTTTGAAAGACTTAATTTACAATATTTGCATGCAGAATGCTGATGGCTGAAGTCACCTGTGGCTCTTAATAAAACATGCTAACAATTGAATAAATAAGAGATTAGTTCATTAACTTTTGTCAATTTTTCTTAGAATTTTAACATGTCAAGCATCTAAGCCACATGTGACAAAGTCAAGGCCGGATCCGGCCCTCCGAGTAAATATATCCGGCCCTCCAGATCATTTTATTTTATTGTTATTAATGGCGCGATGTTATCTTGTGTTTATTTCTAACTTGTATCATTTTGATAAAATAATTTTTATGGAGAGTCAGTTATTAAAAGCTATTTGATGTTAAAATTTATTTATTCCAGAATAATATTCCTGCCTTTTTATTATTCACAATTATGTTAAAAAGTTCTAAAATTTTAAATATTTAAAAGATTTTGACATCCATAAAATAAATACTGTTAAAATGAAACCCCAGAAGTAAAAAAAAAATGTTGTTTTGCCCTTAATAATAAGCATAAATATTATTACCCAATTAATTAATTTTGGCCACATATTATATAAAGACTAACTCTGATGACATTTGTATTTTTTGGTGTTTTTAACATCTTCTTGTAGTATTTTTCCGATGGAGGACTTTTAAAAAGAACATTTGAAATGTGGTTTACATCTGTGACCTATGTTTGACCTCATTTTAAAATCTACACAAATAAAATAAACATTTTTAACCAAGGAAGTTAGATAAATATATTTAAAAAATGCAATTTATTATATTTGTATGCAGAATGCTAATGCCTTAACTGATTTAAATTCAGTTTAATCTTAAAAGTGTTATTTAAAAAAACACCTATATTATTTCCCAATTAATCATTTTTGCAGGAGCAAATTATTTGTGATTTTTAAAAAATACATACATAGCTGTTTCCACTAACAACCACTAGAGGGCGATGTATTCTCTTTTGACAGTGCCAGAAAAAGAAGTGTCGTCCAAAACCAACATGGAGGAGAATACAATTGTTTTCCGATAATATATACTTATATTTAGATATTATATAGATAAAATAAATATTAATATTTATTATATGGATACATTTGGATATATATTTCAGATATTTTTTCTCACCTAATTTCCCCCCCCCTGGGATTAATAAAGTATAATTGATTGATTGATTGATTGATTGATTGATTTTCACATTATTATCCTTAATTTTATTTTTTCCCATGGCAAATATAAAGTGTGACTTACTGTATGTGCCAGAGCAACTTATACTCCAGAAAATACTGTATTATATATATATATATAAATAGTGTAATCATAATTAAAAGACGCTTTTAAAACGGAATCAAAAGATGATCTGCAAAAACTTTACAGAATATGTAATCTGCTATGAAAAATGTTTAATTTCTGACTCTGAAAAAATTTAAAAAATAAACTTGGTGATCTACAATAAATTCGAGGCAATCAAGACACTCCATACGTCTGCTCAGCAACTCATACATCCTTTATTTTCAATGTTCAATGATCTCATCTTTCCAGTTTTAGATGCAAAAGAAGCAAGAATTTCTTAAATAGAGAGAAAAGAAAAAAAAAAAAGAAATATTTACAAAAAAAGTCAAATAAAACTAATAATCAATGGATTATCAAAAACACTTCTCTGCATCCGGGCGACTGATGTTTCTCCTGGAAAATGAGACACTGCAATTATATCAGAAAATTATCGTTTCTGAAAAATAAAACTGAAAAAAGTATTATATTTATGGAACAATCCTGAAATAAGTTTCCACTTAAAGTAGAAAAGGCTTTCAGATCGCCTCTATTTTTTTTTTTTTTTCCGTTTTTTTTCTTTCATTGTATATATTTATTTATATATATATATATTTTATCAAGGTAATTTCTCCACTGACTTCAAGTTTTAACTGTGATTGGGTCATTAAGAGTCCTCTAGAACAGCTGAGGTTTAAGTACATGAGTCAGTCCGGATGGTTCACTACTGGGGTGTGGGCGAGGATGGCTTAGAGGAAGCACAAGTCCACCCCCCCAGGCAGACCAAGTCCACGTTAGTCCTTTTGTTAGGCTCAAGGTAGGAAACAGAAGGTGAAAATAGACAACCTTTTCTTTAAAAACTCCATCTGGCAAATCAGGATTAGTTCATGTACATTTTATCTACCGACATTTTGCCCACTAGATCATTAATAGAAACACACTTCAGTCATGCTGCACACTCCAGTAAAGGACAGACACAAGAGCCGCGGTGGAACGCGCACGGCGTTAAAGCGGGGACATCGCACTCCCTGCTGTTTCGTCCTGTAAGGGGGATGAGATGTTGGGGCCTCACGACTGTCTAGAACGAGGATCAAGCAGCCACTTGGTTTGTGTTACTTGAGTTTTGTAGTGATGTGGGGCATCGCACACCTCATTAAAAAGCAGTCCTGCTGAATGCGTTTTCAAGTTTATTTGAGGACAACAGGAAAGGGAGGAGAGACATCATTATTTTCTGAGTCCATCTCTCATAGAAAAGAAAAAGGAGGGAGAAAAAAAAAAGATTTGTCCTCATTGAGGACTTATTTGAGTCTGCCACGCTGGCAACATTGTCTTTGACTCTCAGCTGCCTACAGAGCACGCTTCTGGATAAAGTTAGGCGGCAGCTTTTTTTTTTAATGTCGTTGCCTCAATCCTTGTCGGACTCTTCCTCGGCCTCGCGGAGCCAGGTGAAGAAGGTGGTGACGGATTTCAAGGCGACGCCTTTGCCCGTTTGCTCTGCAGAGTCTTTGCTGGATTCCCATTTGTAGAAGGCTTCCTCTTTAATCACGTCCTCGTCGTACAGAGTGTTGAAGAACATCAGCAGCAGGTCTGCATAGACGGCACGCAAAGGAGGGAAATTAGCGGGAGCTCAACCAATAGAAGAATATACAAACACATAAAAGTTATATAAAAGAAAATAACAAAAAATGCATTAAAAAAATCAACTTTCTGAGCTTTTAAGTGTGTCATACTGTTCATTTTTCACTCTAAAGAACCCCAAAGCGGTATTTTGATCCGTTCAGCCGTTTCCGAGTAATCCTCTAAAAACTGCGTTCTCAACAGCGGCCCCTCCCATACCCACGAAAACGAGCGGGTCCTCACGTGATGATGTCACAAGAAGGAAGAGTCTGCTCCGCCCCCAGGCTAACACAAACCTTTCTCTGCAGAGCTAGCAGCTCGAGCTAGCGGCGATCAGCTAGCTTTGCAAGAAAGGAAGCAGACTATTTCCTGGTGGAGAAAAGGGAGAAGACTATTTCTTTGTGGAGAATGGGAGAAGACTATTTCCTGGATGAAAAAGAGAGCAGACTATTTTTTTGGTCGAGAAAGGGATCAGACTATTCCCTGGTGGGAAAAGGGAGCAGACTATTTCCTGGTGGAGAATGGGAGCAGACTATTTCTTGGAAGTAAAAGGGAGCAGGCTATTTCTTGGTGGAGAAACGGAACAGGCTATTTTCTGCGATGAATTGGGAGAACTGGTTTAAGCATGCATTATTGAGCAACAGGACAAAAGTAAATGGACCCGCATGAAAGTGAAGGGTATTTTTGATACAGAGATGATATGTCAAAATTTCATCTAATCCTGAAATGGTCATCTGTCAGTATTTACATTTTTTTGACCGAATTTCACTGCAAAATGAACCTATTACCATTCTGTCTGTGCCAAATATGGGGAGAAACGCTTGAGCTACGCTGTATGTGGGCCTACATCAACATTTAAAAATAAATACATAAATAAAATCCCCTCATTTTTTCGTGGGTAACATGCCGGCTCTAGGAGGGCGTCATGAGGTGGAACCCTCAGGGAGCGAAAGACGGACCGCTAGAGATCGAGTCGTTTTACGTCCAAATACAAAAATAGTTCAAAATGACCCTCATCTCATAAATAATTATTTTTAGTGTTCCAAAGGTAATATATGATCATTTACATGGATATAGTTTACTCTGAAAGGCTTAAGAACATCCCAGTATGAACAACATTTGCACATTCTAATTGAGATACTGACTTGCAGGCTGCTCCATGTGAACCATGAGAGCCTGGAGGGCGTAGAGGGCCTGCAGCTCCTTCTCCTCGTCACACAGGTATCGCTGCAGCAGAGGGGCTCGAGTCTTGATCTGATCCATATCTACCTTGTATGGATTATCACCTAAATAAAAAATACAAAAAATGTCCATGAAACGGTTCCATCTGCAGCTTCAATTTTAGCGTCTGCAGTTTTTTTTTATGGGTGTTGCTGCTGTAAGACGCACAACAAGGATGACTAATACGGGACACATTTAGAAGCAGCTCTGCCTTACATGCTACATTACTCATACTTACATATGATGACCGACTGGCACACCGATGTCATCAATGTTCGGATAAACTGGTTGCTCACTGTCTGCTGATCCTCCAAATTAGCCTGTGAAAAGAAAAAAAAAAAAAACAATCCAATGATGAAACGTAAAATAAAGCTACATTCGCTAAATGAAAATAAAAAAAGCCTTGATAATAAATCAGATTAATGGCCAGCTTTATCAGTAGATGAGTTTTCTCCTTATTAAGGTTCTGCTGTTTTTAAGAAGGAGCAAAGACAAAAAATAGCTCAATATTCAAATATAAGAGCAAAAAGTCAATAAATGCTGCAGAAAATGTAAAAAGTAATAGAGAATCAATACTGAATTTATACTTTCAATCCAAGAGTGAAGTAAACAAAAGACAAGATCAATCAATAAACAATTTGACTATTTTGGCAGAAGAAGCGATAAATATGTTTCTCCAAGAAGTTCTTATTTAAAGTGTTCTATCTGTCCAAACAAACAATATGGATTAAAAACAGAAGAATCCATGGAAGAAAAGAGCGTTTCTTAATTACGCTCTCGTACTCTTTGACCTACTTACATCAACATAAATCAGCTGATTTTGAGGCAAATAAAACCTGCTCCTCACTGACAAAAACGGCACAAATTCACTTTTCTAACCGACTGATTTACTCCAATTGTGTAAAAACTTAAAGAGTCCCACTCCAACTACATTTTTTTCTTTAGTAAAATAATTTCTAGTGATCTTTTAATCACGACTGTGCAGTTTTTTGCCTTTGTTATTTTTTAAGACATTTTATGCCCAGCAGCAGTAGCTCAAGAGAAATACAGTTCTGGTTTGTGGGCGGGGCTGTTGTCTCAGAACAACCACGCCCCCTTCTCCTCCCCATTGCTGGGAGATCTGTCTGCGGCTCACACGCAAGCCAATAGCCCCTATTATGAGAAAAATGCTACAAAAACGTGAAAAAACTATTTTCATTTCATTTCATTTAACTTTTAAGTGTCTTAGTTTTCAGAATTAAGATTAATACAGTTTAAGAGTGACAGTAGACAAATATAGATGGGTAAACTGTTGTTAACACGGCAGAATACAGAAAAACTATGTAAATAAAATTAATAAAATTGAGCATCATTCACATACAGCTCAAACAAGTGCTTGTATGGTATTATGGTAAAAGCGTACACCGTCCGTGTCTAAAACCCACACGGCATCATTTTCAATACCGTCATTACCGAAGTATTAAAGGCTTGATTTTTTTCCTATAAAAAAATATTAAATAAGATTAATTTAATACCTAAAGCTGATTGTACGTTCAGTGGTATATACAAGCCACACCTCCACTGCTTAGTTTGCCTCCACTAGCCCCGCCCCCTTTTAGGTATTTTTCAAACTTGGGCTGAGAGTGAGTCAGCCTCCAACTGCCCTGTTTGGTTACCCTTAAAGTGGTGCCTACAAAGTTCTTTAGTAGTCGAGGTAATACAGTCGAGGTAAAATGTGGAGGAATATTGTTGATATATTGTTGTTTTTCTTGGCCAGCAGTTGACAGAATGTCAACACTGGAGCTAAAGTACAGATGTTAAAGGGTGAAACTTCATGTTCTTTAGATTACAAAAACCCCAAAAGGTCACAGACCTCAATCCAGTCTCTGATCCGCTGGTTGTTGGCCTTGTCCTGCAGGAGTCTGTCCAGCTGTTTACTCATCTCTTCTCCACTGAGGAGCTTTTTCCTCCCAACTTCCTTTGACTCCATTTCTTCATCTACAGTGAACTCGACTTTCTGAAAGAATCAATGGTTTACAAATGTGTCTGATTAGATTTCAGAAAACGTTAAAAGAACACATTTAGTTTCCTATAAACAAGTTAAAGCTGAATGAACTCATGACGGTCTGTGCTGAACAAATGAACCCAAATGTTCTGCTTCAGTAGATTCGTACAAATCCTGCGTACCTGATCCGTGACAAACTTGTTGACATCTTCATCCTTGGGTAAAACGTCATTCCAACTCAGACCGGCCTCTTTCCATAAAGCCCCGACCTTCTTAGGAGTCTGCAGGTTCAAAAAGAGAAGAAAATAATACGAAGGGGAGGGGTTTGTTAGTTACGTTTAGGATTTTTTTAAAAAAGAAAATATGTTTACCAAGTTTGCTACCAATACATAGTTTGTTGTTAATTAAAATAACTCACGACACTGAAAACATTTCTATAGACTCCAAACAAACAAACACATGAGGTGAGGCCTTTGCTGCAGCCTCTCTGCTCGGACGTACCATTCCTTTGCAGAGCAGCTGGAGGATCTGAGCCAGCAGCACGCCGGCCTTCCCCAGAGGCACCAGAGGCTTCGAGATCTCCCTGAAGACACACAGACACCAAATGAGTTCATCATTTTAAAAAATTCAGACAGTTTTAAAGGATAAATGTGGCCAACATTACAAGAAATCCATAGTATGTGTTGTAACTCAGAAAAAAATCATTTAAAAAGCTCATAAATCCCAATTCCCCCTTGATTCACTTGAGTTTTTGCTTTCACATAAATTAAGTTAAAATAGCCTTTGTGTCGCTTTAATACGTTAAAATTTGTGTTTTGTTTTTTTAACTTTGAGCTTCAAGTGGGATTTCATTTGAATGGAACTTCCTTTTATTTCAATGCAAGTTTTTGGTAAAGTGGAATTTTTAAGTTTATTTCACTTGGTTTACTATTAATTTCTCCAATTTGTTTCTACTTCACTTCAAAACAAAGATTTACATTTGGGTCACATTTGGTTTACCTAATATGTGAAAAACAAACCGGCAAATTACTAAAATACTTCAACAAAATACAAGAAAACTGTTTCAAGAATATTGTGTGAATTGTTCTGAAGCTCTTTGGGCCTTCAAAGGACGGTGGAAAGAGCTATACAAGTATACGCAAACTACCATTTTTTTACCATTTACTAAAAAAAATGACATCAAACAACCTCATTTAAGGACAAAACAAAAAAAAACTGCATTTCTGTCTGTGAGGTTGTGTAATAACATGGAGGAAAGGATCAAAGTGAGAAAAATGAAACAAAAAAATTAAAAACTGAAAATTTTAAAAGCTAGAAAACGAAAAGCAAAATGTGGAAATGTATGGACAATTATGACTGTTTTGGCACCTTGATGCATTTTTTGTGTTTATGTGAATACTTAGTATTAATATATAAAAATGAACTCATAAAATATACTAAGATTGAGGGTAGGAATCAATAGATTCTTCTTCTAGACTCCTTTTTGAGCCCTTTTCAGAATAAAGGCACAGCAGATTTTCTATTTTTGATTAAATTCAAGGACTTTAACTGTGCCAAATGGTTTTAAAAAATACAGTAAAAGTCAATTAACTTTAGGTTGTTAGAATTGCTCATTTTTGATTGAGATGCACCAGAAATAGTAAAAATAAACTCACTTGAATCCCTGTTTAATCACGTTCAACTACATTGAGATGATGCGATGTGACACAGTGTTGAAAGGGAGCCGTCAACAGAAATGTTGAAAGTAGTAGCATGTAGTAATAGTATTTTCTCTCTATGTGTGGGTTTTATTTATGCCAAAAAACAACAGTTTAATTATGAAAATAGTAACATCAACTTGGAGGCAAATCAGTGTCTCAATTTATTAAAGGTGAAGTGAGACTTTGTGGCTCCTCCCAGGTTGTGGTCAGTAAGAAATCCACTCCTCTTTAAGTGTTGAAGGTTGCAGACCCTGCTATAAGTGAATAAATAAAGAAATGCTTAAAGTAAAATGTATAAAGTAAGAACAATGTAACTGAAATGCCCCGAAAGT
>NC_050528.1:9689178-9702211 GCF_002922805.2 Oryzias melastigma
TTTTTTTTTTTTTTTAAATCAAAACGTGTCAAAAAGTACTTGACTAATCAGTTGATCAAACTGCTGCTTCTTGCTAAATATCGGGCCTCGAGGGCCGGCCTCCTACTGGTTTTTCAGAATCCGACCTTATTTGCCGTCGATTACCTGGACCAAGTGTGTTGAAACCATGCAGGACACCGGCCCTCGAGGCCTGGATTTGGACCCCTGGTCTAAGCAGAAGTGGCGGGCGCTCACCTGAACAGCTGTCCCATGGGGATGCCTCCTTCGTGGAGCATAGGGGTGATCAGTTCAGCCAGGTACAGCCAGATGTGAGGTATATCTATGGCCATGTCCTCCGCTACTTCCAGGATCTCTTCTAGCCTGGACCAGAACAAAACCCACCGCGTTGTTTAAAGATCCACATCCGATACGTTTAGAGAGAAAAGTTCAAACCAGACCCAGAACTCACCCTTTGAAGTATTGCTGTGTGGGGAGAGTTCCTGCTTTGATGAGTTGGTGCAGCAGCAGGCCCATGTGCTCCCGAGCGATGGTGCTGCGTTCGAGTGTGGACTCCACACAGTTCCGTACGAACACGAAGAGTAGAGAGGCACTGTTGAGCTCGGCGACGCACTGCAACGCCTCCTACCAGGGGAGAACAACAGACATCCATGAGTGGGGTTTCATTGCTGTAATTCAGCATAAATGGGCTCATTTCTGTACCTTCACGTCATTAATGTGGAGGTATTCTTCAATGATGGCGTTTGCTTTCTTTTCCACTTGCTCCTCAGTCAGAGTGGGCTTAGGAAGAGAAGGAGGAGGAGTGGGAGCGCTTTCACGTCTGACTGCTGAGAGATCAAAACAACAAGGTCACATTTCTAATCTTAAGGTTGCTAAAGTGTTTAAAATAGAAATACATTTTCAGTTTTTAGTACTTAATTCTTGCTATTTTTGTGGTGTAGATCACCTTTTAAAAAAAGTAGATTATTAGATCCGTAGTCTTGTGCCATATTATAAAAATACATTTTACCTGGTAAAACATTGTGATTAATCGCGATTAATCACAACACAAAAGTGCGATTAATCATATTTTTTTGTAATTAAAAATAAATGTCCTAAATGTAGAGTTTCGTGTGTGATTTCATATTGTGATTATTCACAGATAATAAATTGTCGGCAAATGAATTATAGCGATTAATCGCGATTAATTTTTTTCAAGGTTTGCGATTAATTAGTTAATTTTTTTTTAATCGATTCCCTAGAGTTTTGAATCTTTGCTCTCCGGTCGGGTTTCATACCTGGAAGGTCTTTGCTCGGACCCCGGTCCCGGCTCCCCCTGTCTCGGCTTCCTCGGTCTCGACTCCCCCGGTCTCTGCTGCCTCGGTCGCGGCTTCCCCGGTCGCGGTCGTCAGTCATGCTGGCGACGCGGCGCACCGGTTCGTTTGAGGCGCGGCTGTCTCCGCCGCGGCCGCCGCGGTCCTTCGACTCTCTGCTGAAGCTCCGCTTGGTGAACTGGTCGCCGCCCTGTTCCTCGCTGCGAGCGAACCTGTCGAAGCGATCCCTGTCGCGCTCGCTCCTGTCTCTGTCGCCGCCACGTTCGCGGCTCGAGCTCGACCTGGAAGATTTACATTGGGAAAGTAAGTCATTGTCTTAAAATAAATCTGTTCCTCACATCTCTAATTACAACAAAACAACCCACGGACCAGATAACAGAAATGTCACAAATTTCTTCTGAATACCTCTGAGGAACTCTTCGATCAGTTTCTGCAGATGACATTGAAGAGCTCGACTGCTGCAGGGCGGAGAAGCGGTTCAGAGTGCTCGTAGCCGGACGACCAGAGTCTGGAGATTAAAAAACATTAATTAAAACTCAAACAGGCAAAGCAAAAACAAAACTAAATTCTTTTACCAAACATTTTCTCTAATTGAAGGCCAAGAAAAGCTTGAATTTGAACTTCATGCGGTGGCAAATGCCAGAGAACATTCTGGTGAGGAATCTGCACGACTTTTATTCGAGAACGGCACAAGAAGACGGTGATACTGAGAAGACGACTGCAGAAAAAGGAGCAACAAGCAAACGATTTCCTGCTGGAGGTGCAAAGAAAGAGAGTGACGAATTAGAAGAACCGATTTGAACGTGGATTATCGAGCAAAGACAGAAAGGCCCAGAAACAATCTAACAATGTTCTCATTAGGGATGTCCCGATCAGGTTTATTTTTGGACCAAATCCGATTCAGAACCATTTGATTTGGAGTATCCGGTTCAGGTTTTTCCTTATTTTTATTTCATAAACCGTTATTAACATTTAGAGAGAGCAATTCTGTGAAGCAAAAATCAAGCAAAAATAGTGCAAAAAATGAACTATTATCTAGTGAATATACGGGATAATTAGTCATACGAGAAAGTGACTTTAGTGACGCCTGTATCTGATTAACGAAAATTTTGGGAAATAAACATTGGGACAACTATCAGAAGACGTACGGTACAAACATTCGTTTCCTGATGTTACCTGGCTCTCCACTTGCTGGTTTAGCTCCACTCCCTCCACTGCTGCCTTTTCCCCAGCTACTCCACATGCCTTTACCTCCAGGAGCCAGCAGCTGATTGTTAAGGTCCATGGTACCAGACTGGAGGAAATGACACCAAAAATGTAAAGCTCAATAACAACATATATATATAAAAAAGATAAAACTGCATGGAGAGTCTTGTTTGCTACCTTTGTGATCTTGCTAAGGCGGGTGGTGTCGATGGGTCGGTTCTTTGAAATGGGGACTGTGTTCCAGCCCTCATCCTGAGGCTGGCTAACCCGGCCGCCTCCTGAAGAGTGGGAGCCCCGCCCCCCCATGTTGCCCCCCATCCTGCCTCCAGGTTCCTTTCTGGACATGAGCTGCTGCTGGACCTTGATCTGCTCCCTGTGCTCCTCCATCTCCGCCTCTTTGTGGATCTGGTCGATGGTTTTGGGGCCCTGGTCTCCTCTGCGGGGCACCCAGTTATTCTAGAGGGGCGGAAATGCAAACGTTCAGTTTTCATTTGAGCAGTCGAGGCGCTCTTGAAACAAACGTTGGTCAGCCGCTTCCTACCCTTCGAAGATCCAAGACATCTTGTAACATGAAGCGAATTCTTGAAGACGTCTTTCTCTCCTTGATGATCTTGTCCATCTGGTTGAAATACTGATCCATACGAGGCTGAAACAGACAGGAAACGGGCTTCGACTTAAACATCACTATGTCAGCGGTCCATTCTCAAGAATTAAAACTCGGGCTGTGGATCGATGCTTCACAAATTAAATCACGATTTTTACTTTTTGTAGCTATGTATGTCTTTTTACAGGATGGATGAAAATTTAAATTAATTGTATTAAATCATCATCATCTATACTATACAGGAGATCAGAATGAGCAAAACAAAGATTTAGAGAGAAAGAAATGTTTGTCATTTTAAACAAGTTTTTTTTTTTGTTAACCATCTGGTTTAGTTAAGCAGTAAAATAAAAAACACTGAAAAATATTGTTTTTGATCAGTCTGTCCAAGCAGTGTCTTCTGCTGTAAAAGAAAATCGTACCTTGGCTTTCTCAAAGTCCAGGTCTTTGCCGATAGTTGACAGCAGTCTGCAGAGGCACTCCAGAGACTCTTCGTCGTGGTTTTTAAGAAGCTTCACGACGCAGTCATGCATGATGGCTTCCGTCAGCATCTTGAGCTTGAAAAGTTCCCCGATGAACTTGATGTTGCCCAGCGAGCGTCTCCGAGCTTTGTCTTTGGCTTCTTCCAGCTCCACCCTCAGGCGTTCTCGCTCCTCGTCCTGAGCAGAGATGCAAAGCGTTGAAATAAGAACAGGAAGGTCTCCTGCTCAACTTTAGAAATGACATCTCTTACGTCTTTGGAAGCGTCCAACTCTTTCTGCTTCTTCTCGAAGATTTCATCGTCGTCCTGGTCCTTCTCGAACTCTTTCTGGCAGCGGTTGAGCAGCAGTTTTCGGAAGTTCACAAAATTTCCTGGTTTGTCTGGGGTGGGAACTTTCAGCTGCGGAAGCCAAACACAAAAAATTAGGAGTTTCGAGACTAATTCTGAATTACGCAACAATATAAAATTCAAGAATGAAACTTAGGGTCTTCAGATCCTCATTGCCATCATGAGCATTCAGTGGCCCAGACACGTGGCTCAAAACAGGAGTCATCATCAGAGCGGACAGCCCGAGCAGCGCGTCTTACCCCCATAAGGCAGCGGCACATGTTGGCGTAGGCCACAGAGAAGTTGGGCTCTGAAATGGCCTTCTCGAAGATGAGGTCGATGGCTCCCTTCAGCCTCTCCTCGGTGTCGATGGACAGCTCCGTCACCTGCTTCATCAGCTCCTGGAACTTCTGCGGGGTCAGCTTGTTGAGGATGCTGCGCAGACGCTTGAACAGCTCCCGAGTCTTCGCGTTTTCCGGGTCGTCGTCATCGACTTCCTCGCTGGCGCGGGCGTTGGGCTTTTTCACGGATGGCTTCCAGGCTTTTTCCGCTTTGTTGAGCTGGATGTCCTCGCTGAGGCTGCTGATAATTTTCCTGGGTTCTTTCCGCTGGCCTTGCTGGGAGCGGCGCGGCCCAGGAGGCTAAAGACAAGAAAGTATTCTTGTTTTAGATTAAAATATTTTGGAATCATGAACCGGTTAAAGATTACGATAGCGCTTTAAGCTGAAAAACAACACAGTGACTAACCGGGCCTCGAGGTCCTCCCATTGATCTGCTCCCCAGATTCCCCATAAAAGAGGGGGTAAAATCAGGACCAGCGTTTGCTAGTCGAGAAGGATCAGCAGGTCGGAGTGGAGTTTTGTTCACCTACAATTAAAACAGTAAAAGTTCATATAAAGAGAGCTATAAAATCAAAAGGTTGTGCAAAAGTTTTACCTTCATAAGCGAATGTTCAACAAATCCAACGTCTCCTACCTTATCCAGGACGACGTCGCTGATGATGGGCAGGCCCTCAGGTTTGTGCATACTGGCGTTACTGAACTGGAAGCGAAGTAGAAACTCCCGGTCGTACCGCTTCTTCTCCTCTGGATCGATTGGCTTCCAATTTTCTGAGTAATGTAAATGTGTTGGAAGAAAGATGAACACAAAATGTTTTTTAGATCTTGTCTAAACAGGAGATCTCAGAGACCAGATGATTATAGAGAACTTCTACCCACCTTCTTTGTACTGGTACTTCTCACTTGGCTCTAACTGGGATTTTTGCTTCTCTGGTTCTGCGTTTTGCTTGTCCTCCTTCTCTTCCCATGTCTCGTCTGGTGCTTCTGCAGGAGGTTCAGCTGGAGCTGGAGGCCTGGCCTGAGTGAGTGAAGGTTCAGGAACAGGCTTGGCACGCTGCTCCTGAAAGAGAGACGATGACGCTCAAGTGTCTTTCTAGACCAGGAGTCTGCAACCTGCGGCTCCAGAACCACATGTGGATCTTTTATCTCTCCATAGTGGCTCCTTGACCAAACGTAAAATAAGTCAGGGAGACACATTTTGAGAGATGCTAGGTTCTTTTTAGATTTTTGTTTGTGCCAAAAAAAAAAACAAGTTTTATTTATTATTTTAAAAAAAAAAGGTAATGAATGCAAATCCAAATTTCTTAAAGGCTAAAGAAAGACAAGCCCAAATGGCTCTTAAATTTAAATGTTTAAAGCAACAGAGGAAGGGTGATAAAAGGGTTCTTTAGCCGAATTGTCCTGCATCTGAAATGAAGCATACCTCAGTAAAGGCATCCAAGAGGTCTCCAATGGCCTCCTTCTTATTGAGCTCTTTCATGTTCTTCTTCTTCTTTGGCACAGATGTAGCAGCTTTAAAGACATAAAAATCGGTTGAGATTTCAGCTCTAAACGGCAGAAGATGGTGAATAAAAAAGATTTCCATACTTTGCATAGTAAATTCCTCCGGGCAGCTGACTGAGGCAGGAGTGTCGTCCACTTTTTTCTTTAGCTCCTCCTTTTCCTCCTCCTCCTCCTCCTCCTGGGCTGGAGCGGCCGATTTGACCGCAGGTGTTGATTCCTGAGATGGAGAAGTGTTGGGTTCGTCTTGGGGTGTAGTGTCTGAAACTGCAGTTTTCTCAAACAGTTCTTCAGTCTCCTGAGGAAGGCCATTAGAGAGAGGAGTTGCTTCTGCTTCCACCTGTGTGGGTTCTGGATCCGCTGGAGGGTGCAGACCAGCGTCCTCGGTGGGTGGAGCAGCGGGTTCTTGTACAGAGGGGGGAGGCTCAAGGACTTCAGCAACCGGCTTAACCTCCATTTCCTCTTCGACCACATTACTGGGAGGAACTGGAACCTCGACTGCGGCTGCCGCCTTAGTGCTACTCACTTGCTCGTCTTTTTCCGATTTGTTTTCTTTCTCTTCTTCCTTCTCTGGTTTCTTCTCGGGCGAAGCAGCTCGTGGCTCTTCAGCTTTCACAGGCGTTTCTTGTCCTGCTGGTGATGACGGCGGCGGCGGCGCGACTGGGGAGTCGACTGTGTCGCCGGCTTTATCGCTCCCTTCTTTTACTGCCTCGGGGACGGCAGCGGGGGCTTCTGGGGCGAGGGGGGGCGCGGCTTGCTGGAAGTCTTTGAGCGTGGACGGCTCCTCGGTAGCAGGAGTGGCGACAGGCTGTGCGGTAACGTCTGTGAGTTGAGGCGTCTTCCTGTCCACCTCCTGTGCAGCCTCGTCTATGGCTTCTGTGGTGGCTGGAGGAGGAGGGGTTGCAGCACTTGCTGGGAGAGACGCGATTTCTTCTAAAAAAGCACCAACAAGAAACAAATTAATAAAAAAATAGAAGAAACTATCATTTCAATCTTCTAACGAGACGATTAACCCTCACCTTTTATTGGGTCTGCACTTACAGGCGGCAGAACTTCACCATTGGTCTGAACAGGGTTTGTATCTGGAGCAGAGGCCTAAAGCAGAAGATATACATTTGTTTAGACAAAGTCTGAGCATTCTACAGTGGTAACACACACGACAATTTAGACAAAACTTGGCAATGATTTAGAAACTGTTGCTAGATTTAAGAAGCCGGCATCGCCTCCCTTCATGCCTCACCTGAGGGGGAGTTGGTGTGGTGGTAGACCTTCCACCTTGCATGATCTCCTCCGTGATATCGCGCCCACCCTGGTTTGGGTCCCGTATTCTTATCTGCCAACGATGACACACATTTGGGATTTAAAACCATTAGTAGATATTTTAATACTAGAAGCCTACATTGTCGTAGAATGACAGAACCATACCGGTTTCCGTTCCCTCTTCGGCGGGCCTTGGGGAGGAGCCTGTGGTTGCTGAGGGGGCGGAGCCTGTTGCTGTTGCTGAGTTGGCCCGATCATGCCCGGTGTGGCCTGGACTGATGCTGAATATTGTGGTTGAGCTGGATAATAAGCTGCTGATAAGGAAGAAAGGACAAAAAAAAGATGAAAGAAAAAAAAAATAAACATCCAGATTACAGAGAAATAAGATCCTGTGACATGTTTTTAGTTCAAGATAGTGGAAAGTGCCTTTTTTAACCACACTTTTATAGTCCCTACGCAACTCATTTTTGAAAGCTAGCTGTGGCATATAATTATACACAATTGTTTTTCAGACACTGGTTAAATAAAACCGTTGGTGGCAGAGATGTTTTGCCATTTTACGATCTAAAAACGTCAGAAATAAAAGACGGCGACGCTCAAACTTCTGTTTACACATCGCCTGGTAACATTTGGCCTGATTTTCACACCAGTTGGGCTCCACAGCTATTTATTCCAAACAGAGCTGCTGGCCAACTGTGCTTTAAAAACAGCACTCTAAAGATAGGCCTGAGGGGTTCGATGCATTCGTTTACAGGAGTTTAAAGCTTGCTGCGATTTTCTTTTTTACTTTAAGTATTAAAGTCCCACTCCAATTATATTTTATCTATTGTAACATTGTTCCAAATGGTCTTAATTATGATTATGCAGCTTTTAGCAAAAATCTAAAAGCTTTTCAATACATATTTTCTGGAGAGTATCTCAAGCTCATCAGAAATTCGCCGGGACTGTTGGTATCGAAGTAACCCTACACCACCTGAGTCAAAGTCACGGCCCGGGGGCCGGATCCGGCCCTCTGGGTAATTCTATCCGGCCCTCCGGATCATTTTATTTTACTGTTAACAGTGGTTCGATGTTATCTTGCGTTCATTTATAAATTGTTCAATTTTGACTAAATATATTTTTATGGAGAGTAAAATATATTTAAAGTTATTGAAGGTTTAAGTTGATTTATTCTGAATAGTATTAATGTTTATTCATAATTATGTTAAAAAGTTACAGTTTTAAAGTTTCAAAAATTGGCATTCTGTTAGCTTTTTGGACTATTTTGGCATTTACTAAGATTTTTTGAGCTATTTTTTAGTTTAGCTAATAGTTCAGCTACATGCTAGCTGTTTTGGCTAATTTAGACATTTTCCCCCATTTTTCTTAGGATGTTTTGAGGTTTAGCTATTTTTTTCAGCTCCATGTTAGCTGTTTTGGCTAATCTACGTTTTTTTTTTTTTTTTAGTTATTTAGGCTAATTTGGCATTTAGCTGATACTGTATTTTAGCTGGCTTTCAGCTATTAGCTTCAGTGTTTTTAGCCATTAGCTTCAGCGCTTTCAGTTTCAGTGTTTTCAACTATCAATTTCAGCATCTTCAGCTATCAGCGCTAGCCTCTTCAGTGGTCAAATTCAGCTCACAACATTCACACTAGCACCATCACAGGTTATGCTATATATCTAGTTTATAAATATTTTAAAACATTAGGGTTTTAAAGTTTTAAAAATGTAGTTTTAGAGTGTTTAATAAATGTTTATCCTGTGCGCAACCTAAGGTGCGTTTTGGAGTTTGGCCCCTCGTGCGATTGAGTTCGACACCCCTGTTCTACACTGATATCCCAGCATTCCTTTGTTTACTCTCTCGTTAGCTTGCAGATCCTCACAGCACCAAGCTAACATTCGAGTGGCAGAAAAAAAAGAAAAAAGCTACACAAGAATTGAAGACGTTAATGGATCCATTGGTCTTCAAGTGGAGGATTTGGAATTGAAGCGGGTTAGGAAGACTTCAGCCCCGCCCATGGCAGTTGCTGCATCACAAAGCTGAACTTTTTCAAACCGCTGGTTTTCCTGATCATCACAATTTGAAAAAACATTCTCAGAAATTCAGTTTTCATATTGAATTATTTTAGATATATAGACTTTATTGTCTGTTCAATGAACATAAATTCAGCTTTCAACACGACAGAACACATTAAAATTCAGTTCAATTGATAAAAGCTAAAAAGGGAAAAATGATCTCATAAATCAGAAATCATATATCACTTAAGTCTTCCATCACAAGGGAAATGCTACATGTTAAAAACTATTTTCATTGGAGAGGATCTTTAAAGTGGACTCACTGCTAATCACATGATTGCAGTTTTAATATAGAGTGAGGAAGTGATATCTGATGACCATGATGAGTTCAAATATAGCTAAAAAATATAGTAATTTAAAAATATTTTGGGATGATTCCATCACATGACAGCAGGTTGTGTCATAGAAAATCAAGAGGTTTTGTTTGAGACATTTTCACTATAACAACTCAAAGTAAAGCTACTTGGGTGCAATAAGACGACAGATGGGAGATAATTAAAGACGGGAAGCGCCACAGAGAGTTACGGCACGAAAAGCTCGCCGACCATCACAGAAGCACACACACATACACGCACGCACTACTCACCGGGGTAGCGCTGAGAGGTAAGAGGAGCGCCGTGAAGAGAGAGACGATTGTTCTCTCTCCCACCCCCTCTACCCCCACCACCCCGCCTCTCCCTCGCAGCAAGAGAGGGCTCTGACCCAACGCAGCAAGGAAGAGGAGGAGAGCGAGGGACGGGACAGGGAGGAAATAAGGAGAGAGGGCAGGAAGAGACAGATGCAGAATGAGTTAATGAAAGGATCCACAGGAAGCAGGGTGTTAAGAAGGTCCCATGAAATGATCACTGACATGTATTTGGGATACATTTTTCTTTTTGGAGAAACACTGATCGTTTTTGTTTTAAAAGCGCTCCCAAAATGATTGTTGTTTTTAGCCAAAATAAGAAAAGTTTATTTTAGGACATAGTTTCTGCAGACCGGCAGCACTTCATTAGAAATTTTCCTCCAAGTTGTTGATTCCCAACTTGAATAATGAAACAGAGATGCGATTTAAGCTTAAATTTCTTTATACATGTCCTCCATATTAAGAAATGCAACATTATTGCTTTTTTCCTGAATTCAATAGGTGCTCAATTGTAAATCTTTCAGAAGTTTCTGAAAGTGATTGCAGAATTTGTTGGAAAAACTCAAAATATTTGGGGAATTTAAAATTGGCTTTGACTTCTTTGTGGTGGAAGAGTACACCCTAAATTCACTCAAATAATTTCTCATTTTTGGCAAAACTGGGTCGAAATAATTCCTGTCCAGTTGAGTTTCTTTTTCAATTGAATTATTTTTATCTGATATAATTTGTCCCAATAATCACATTTACAAACCTATAAATGTGTCATAGGCGTGACATGTTTTATGAGGTCCGCCAGGTTCAAATCCTTCATCTCTGCTGTATTCCTGACTGCAGACTTCTCATATTTTTTAAAGGCCGTGTCACACGTACAAGTCGCACATCGTCCACGTATGTCATTTCGGTCTTTGGTGATACATGGGTGACTGACTTCATGCGTCTCTTGTGATCATTGTACGAATAAGCACAGATGTCCATTGAGGGTTTCAGCCGACGTGAATTCGGGGTTCAACATTTGCAGTTTGTGCATAGTTTATACGGAAATATGACGCAAATCTTCCACAATTGTAATTTTTACGAGATGCTTACATAAATTTGTTGCTTTCCATGACCGCTCCACGTCTGTCCAACTGACTTTTCATGCATGTTTTACTTTTGCCTACATGTCACATTAAAATTACGTAATTGATGCTCAAATCATTGATGAATTGCAGATAAACGGCGCATTAAAACAAAGCATTGCGAGGGCCCACAGTGGTCGTGGTGCCGACGCCATGTGGTTTCTGTGCAGAGTCAAAGTGAAGAAATCCAGGTTTATATGCCCTTTGAGTGGTTTATTCGTACTTCTGTGGTTTGAACATGTTTCATTTGTGGTACGTCGGTGAAAACTGAAATAAAAGGTTCCCTTAAATGTTTACGCTAATGCTAAAATAATCTATGGCAGCTTCAAGTATTTAACAAATCAAATACGCGTTTGATCAGTTGGATGGAGCCCTTCACATCATTGGCCAATCAAATGGAGTCATTTTGTGATAGATATCCATGGCGTGGACGCGGGTCATTTGGCGTATAAATTATAGGACTGAAATGATATTTGTTGGTTTTTTGTTTTATTTGTTCATGTTTCGCAAGAAATTTTGATGAATAATGTTTCAAATCACAAGTTTCTCATGTTGTGCAGCCCTAATTTATACTCTAATACAATCTAAAATAAAAACTTTGTTCAAGACTCACTTAAACAGTTAAAAGAATTAAACACAATGTGTCTGTTCTAAGAACCAAGTTACAGGTTCTTTAGCTTTTTCTAAATTATGTAAAGCAGTACATCATTTCATAATGTACATTTTTGTTTCAATAACTTGTTTTGGTCTAAAACATAATACAAAAGGTAATGTTTGCTTTAATAGTTTGGGTTTCTCTGCTGGTGGATGATCTGCTGAAACACGTAAAAGAATGACGGCAATCCTTTGAAGAAATATTCTACTGTCTGAGTTTTCCTGCTCACTCAGCCAAAGATCCATAAATTAAATTCGAGTTACATTAACTGTCTCTGTTAATAGACAATACCAGTTTTCAAGTCAATAAACGACATGGAAAGATCCAAAATGCTCATAAACTGTCAAAATGTCAAAATCACCATTTATTAATTTGCCTTTTTGAGCAGTCGTGACGGATTTAACAACGTGGCTATTAAAAAACTGAACCTAAAACAGCTGAGCTGGACACACACAAGTTTTTTTTTTCTTTGCATAAATAATGTGAATGGGATGCGGTTTGACTTACAGCCTTGTCAAGCTGTAACCCCCCACACGCTCCCACCATCTCGTAATTCTTTCCAGATCTCATCCTGGTTTACATCTTCCAGCAGCCGTTCATCTTTAGAAGTAACACCCAGTAAATCTGACAAAAACTTTTCCCACATTTGTGTTTAAACTAAGTTGTCGATCATATTTGATCCTATGATCCGTGTTCACGTATGATTTTTTTTTTTTTTTAGCCATTTCATGGAACCTGCAAGCCAGTGTCGGGTGAAACTGCAGATAGACGACAGGCCAAGCAAGCCAGACTACAAGCACCTAGCAGTTAATACATATGGAAGTCAGAAAAACATTTAAGCCCAACAAAGCAACCAAGCAAAACGGAGAAAAGCCAGAGATAATCCTCAGAATTTAGGATTTTACTACAGAGAAAAGACAAATTTATGGATCTTTTTTTTTTTGTTTTTTGGAATCCGTTATTTTGTGTGCAATATTTTTACTGGTGAGAATCCAGTTCGTTGTTGTGCTTGGTTGATATTTATTTTAAACTTATAAATATATATATATATAAAAAAGAAACAACTTACCGAAACCAGGATATTCAGCAGGGCTTGTTCCAGGGTAATAGCCTGCGCTGCTGGTCACAGGATACTGCTGGGTAGGCGTCATGTACGGAGTTCGGTACTTCAGGAGCAAAAACAAGACAAACAATAAAAAGACGAAAAAAAAGGAAAGGAAAAACCCAAAAACATACGTTAAATAAACTAATGTTCAAGTTTCAAAGCTTCTTTGCACTGTATACTTTATTTAGCTTTCTGTAACACCATATAGTATCAACTTTGTGTTACGTGGAGCTGAGTGAACACAGGGCTGGGCGATAACACGATAGATATCGCCGCGATAGAACTTTTTCTCGATGGAGGAATGAGTGTATTGTAATAGAATTTTATTTTAAAGGGTCTGAAATCGACATTTTCTCCCTTCGAGCAAAAGATTTGGTCGCCACTTGGCGAGTAAATGTTTGCATCCAATTAATTCTGTTTATTAGCTTTCATTTTGGTGCTTTTTTTTGGA
>NC_050528.1:9702613-9730119 GCF_002922805.2 Oryzias melastigma
GTCACAGGATACTGCTGTGTGGGCGTCATGTACGGAGTTCGGTACTTCAGGAGCAAAAACAAGACAAACAATAAAAAGACAAAAAAGGAAAAACCCAAAAACATACGTTAAATAAACTAATGTTCAAGTTTCAAACCTCCTTTGCACTGTATACTTTATTTAGCTTTCTGTAACACCATAAAGCATCAACTTTGTGTTACGTGGAGCTGAGTGAACACAGGGCTGGGCGATAACACGATAGATATCGCAGCGATAGAACTTTTTCTCGATGGAGGAATGAGTGTATTGTAATAGAATTTTATTTTAAAGGGTCTGAAATCGACATTTTCTCCTTTCGAGCAAAAGATTTGGTCGCCACTTGGCGAGTAAATGTTTGCATCCAATTAATTCTGTTTATTAGCTTTCATTTTGGTCTTTTTTTTTGGACCTCTCCACTTCATTGTCTGCACGCAATGTAAATAGAGGACGAGGAGCCGCCATACCTCGCATTCACTGTGTAACGTTTAGTTTCGGCTGATGAAGCCGCGGAACATCTGGTGATTTTTAACGGGAGCCAGTCAAATCCGCAGCAACAAAAAGTTTAATAAAAACTATTAATTTGGTGACTGCGATGTAACACTAGCATGATGCTAATGCTAACGAGCTGCTCCGGACCAGTTTAAAGTCGGACAATATTTTACTGACCGGACTTTTAAGACGTTGTGGATAAATGCAACAAAACTATTTCATAGGACATTCGTAAAAAAATGTTTTTAATATAATAATAGAATTAAATCCACTGTGTATTAGTAGCAACTGTTACACAAAAACTATCTTTTTTTTGTTTGAATTTGAGTTCACGGCTATATAACAACAGAGACATGTTCATACAAAAATTACTTCTGTGGAATTGAACTTTGTTAAAGGAAATTTAGAAAAAAGTTCAAAAAGTAAAACGCCTTAAGTATTTCTGTGTAAAATACTGTTATAATTTTGTTTGTTCTGTAAACCCTGACAACATTGGAATTTATTTATTTATGTTCTCTTTTGAAACATTTCTTTTTTGAGCTGCAGAGCGTTCAAATTTGTCAAATATCGTTATTTGGTTTCGATATATATATATATATATATGGTTTTTGCACAATATGGAAAAACTATTTCGAATTATAAAAAATTCCATATCGCTCAGCTCTAAGTGACCATATTAATGAGAGGCAAATGTTTAAATGGGCAAACCTGTCCAGGGGGGATAAAGTAGCTTTGAGGAGAGCCTCCGAAAGGAAGCTGCTGCTGAGGGATCATCATCATCTGGGAGCTGGCGGGGTAGACAGGCAGGGGCCCGGTGGGCCGGGGGCCACTACTCGTCTGCACCCGGGGAGCACTGGCGGGCATCGCGGGTCGGTTCTGATAGTAAGTCTGAAAGCAAATACATTGAAGGAAAAAAAACAAAAATGATTCATGGAGAAGAGAGAGTGTTACGGCTCTGCGCCACTTCCGCTTAAATCATCCTGACGGAATTATTTCATGACTTCTGAACGTGTGCGTTTCCATTCAGATTCTAAACTAGCCTGAAGCCGTTCACACACTGAACTCCATTTTTCAGTAACAGAGAAAACTGCCGTGAAGGCGTTTAGCCCTGACAAGCTAAGAGAGGAGGGTCGAAGAGAGAAAGCCGTTACCTGCAGCGCTCTGTATCCACCCTTCAGCCGCACAACACATGAGCAGAGAGCAAGAGAGGCATGAGATTAAGGTGAAAACGAAGACAATGAGGAAGGCCCAGATTACAAGAGAGAAAAGAGCCAGCAGCATATCTTGTGGTCAGAAAAGGGATCTCAAACTCCCATAGAGCAAAATTAAAAAATTAAAGTCCTTCTAGGAAGAGATTGTATTGCCAATTTGTTAAACTATTTTTGTTTTAAATCAGCAATCGATTTCTGCTTGTCAAACTACTTAACTGCGGAAAAATCTGATCCTAAATTGAAGAAAATATTGATCATTGAGGGGAAAAAAAGTCTAAAAGAATAAGTTAAACCTAAAACTTTATCAACTCCATTGACACACAAAACACACTTACCAACCAACCGGTTAAAATTAGAAACTACACTACAACGCCTTATAAATAATGATTCTTCAAAACTAAAAAGTTTATAAAAATGAAATTAAAAAGGAAAAGTTTTTGAGTGCAAAAAAATTAAACATGGTGAAAAATGACTAAAATTAAAGCTGTAGAAATGAATGACATGCCCGTGCCCTTTCCATTTGCAGAAGTTGTGACACCTTTCTAATAAAAAGTTCACATTTACTTATATGCCACCATTATAAAAATGTATTAATTATTTAACTTTACATAAATAACCACAAAAAATTGAAAGGACTTTAAAAAATTGTAGCTACTTTAATCAGATTTGAGATATTGTTTAAATTGCTAAACTTCTCTTTATGAAAAAAAACAGAAGTTTAGCATATTTAGAATAAACCAAAAAAAAAGTTCTGCTTTCAAAACATTTTACTTCAATGGTAGTAAAACATTTAAATGCTGGCTCATTTACATTTTTAAAATGGAGCTAAAAAGCAGCAATTGTGAAATATCCAGCTGTGAAAATGTGCATAACCCTGAGAGGAAGATGGAGAAAATGTAAGGAATACTGAAGGGAAGTTAGTACCTGTTGGTGTAAAGTACGGGGCCCTGTGGCAAACTGGGAGAACAGCAAAAAGGACAGAGAGGATAAATCAAGACCAACATTGAAGAACAAAGCAAAGCGACGAGGCGCATGCATTTAGCCAAAGCGGAAGAAACATTATTACGTTTAAAGCGCAGGAAAAGAAGATTCTTAAATATGTATTATAGACTACTTCTATCAGCGCTGATTAAAACAATATGAAATTTAAATAGTTGAATGCATTACCTGTCTTGGCTGTTGTGCAGAAGTCATTTGTGGGGGTTGCTGGGGGGCAAAAACAAGAGAAGGGGGCTGTCCTGGGCCGTAAGCGGCCTTGAAAGGAGAGAACATTTATCAAACTCCACTCCTATTTAAAAAAAAAATGTTTTGTTAAGTGGGTCTTACCTGTGTCAATCCAGGGGATGGGGATGGATTTGGGACAGAAGTAGGTCCCGTTAAAGGCTGCGGTGGCTTGTTCATTTCACGTTCTTTTGTGGGTCTGCATTAGGGTGGCGGTGTGTTGCCAGCCTTTCTAAATAAAAAGAACAGTAAAAAAAAAAAAAGTTATTTTAGGTGAAACTAAAAAATACCAGAGTAAACTGTGACCCAATAAAGCAAATTAAGATTGCATGACTCTTGGATATGTACATAGTGGATGATTGCTGAATGGAGACACCTTTAGTGTGGCAACATGGAACAAACAAAATGGGTGTGGCCTGTGGTTTGCCTATGATAACACTCACGCCACCTCTAGAAAAGCCCTTTTTCAATTTTAACCACTCAATATGTTCCTTAAATAATGGATAAAATCTTTAAAAAGTAGTTATTAATAGCAGATTATTTCATCTACTTCATTCCACTTTCTTTATGAATCAAAACGTTTAACCTACAAAAAAAAAAAAAAAGAAATACTCAAAAATGACTTGAAACAGGATCCTACTGGGCCTCACAGAACAAGATAGCCCCCAACCTTTGGACATCTACCATCAGATGGGAATTATTTGCCTAATTTAATTTTTTTTTTTAGAGCTAACGAGAACGGGGTGCCTCGGGTCAAAGTTCACTTGCTAAGTTAACAGTGTCTCAAACTCAATGCCTATTTCAAACCCAAGTAAATTACGCATTATAGATTATTAAATTACGTTTGAAGTTAAAATAAAGTTGAACTTTCGACAAAAAAAATAAAAATGTGAGTACAACTAGTAGACGTGTCACAGAACATCCACCTGCTGACACACGAACTATCGTCAGCTAGCTTGCTAGCTTACTAGCTAGCTAGCCGCCATGCTTCGAGGCTTTACCGAACAATGCTACCATATGGTTCCCCCGGCGGTGACGGATAAGAGGCTTGTGAATCGTGATTAAAGATGACAGTTCCTCAACGAAAAGATTATCACGTCTTAAGTATGTGGGATGAAATATATTCGCCGGCCTATTAGTGCGGCTGCAATCTAGGCCGAATTGGGTTACAGGGTTAGCCGACAGCCGGCAAACGTTACGTGTCCTACTATCACACTGACGTTTTTTTCTTCTTCACTCCAACTTAAAAAATATTATAATAAAATAGCATAATATTTTATTGAAAAATAATACAAAAACTAGAACGATAGCAAGCACAACAAATTCACTAATCATATAGTGCCACACTCGACCCCGATTACCATGAAGCTATTGTTGGAGAGCGGCGGCTAGCTTCATTAGCGCTGTCCTGCACCCCGTGTTTAATTCGCAGGCCTTGAGTTCAACGATTAACTTTTAAAAAGGAGCAACCAATCCTCCATCTTTACCTCTTTAACGTTTACGAATATAAAAGACTAAAAACGGAAAATTTGATTATTTTTTAAAATTATACAGTCCGAACAAAAATAAAGTAAACTGCCTAAAACCATTATTAAGCTAGGGCGTTTAAGCTAGCTAGCCTTATCTGGGAGATAACGGCCGCTGCTTGCCACGACCTGTCAAGCTAACTACAGCTACGCCAGAATGAAACCGTAACCTCTAAAAAACAAACTATACAACATTAACGTTTAAAATAAAAACATTTCTACTAAATTCAAAATGTAAGTTTCGATTAGTTTGCTTGTGATCTCCGCGAAAGACTGACAGCCGGCAGGGCCTGTTCATCCTGCATGCCTTTGAGAAAAAAAAAATGAAGCTGAGCTCGGTTGTACTTGAAGCTAACAGAACCACGATGAATTTGTTTAAATTCTTACCAGGTACAAACAGTGACAGTTTCAGAAAGTAGGAAGTCAGAGTATCAACCTCTGGTTAGTCTTCACTTGGTAGAAGTTTTGCCGTTTTCTTGTCCTTTACTCCAAACGAGAAGTTGCCCTTCTTGGCTATTGGCTTAGCTAGCTAACCGGCAGATGGGGTGAGCGGCACGGTTGTCACTCGGTTTTAAATCCCAGGTTATCCAAAAGTGACAGTGCTCAAAATCTATCAATACAGTACCGTGGGAGTTCTATTGACAACTCCGATGGCCCCAAAATGTGCCTCTGGACCACAGGTCCATGATCAAGGCTTCGATGGTGTCGGATTGCCGGTTAGGTGTGTACACAGAAACCGTGTGATGACACTCAGAAGGAGGCCATACTACGATATTTCTGCTGTGTGGAGCCGGTGCGCCTCCAAGTCGCATGGGGTAACTTCCGGGAAAATTAGAACTTGATGCCGCGTCCTTGGTCATGTGATGCGGGAGTTTCAACAGTTTGAAACGTCTTTCCTTTCATTTTTCTGCAGTTTATGGATCAAATGTGATTAATATTCATATTTGGATGGATTTTTTTTTAATAATGTGGCTATATATGTTTGTTGTGTTCATATTAGTAAATAAACAGAACATACATTTTCACTTTCCAATTGCGAATACATTTTATGAAATACACATGACACATAGTCATGTTTTATTAATATTAAAATACACTATAATTTAAATATACAGATAAATATTATTTTTGACCGTTTTTACAGTCAAATTTTTCCTTTTTACGCTGAAATTCTTAAAAATTCAAAACATTAACAATGACATGTTTTTTTGTTTATATTTCCTTCCTTTTTTCATTTTAATATTTCTTTATTCCTTGTTATTTATTATTATTATTATTATTACCTTCAAATATATTGTGTGCTGTGCCAATATTTTCCTATAATTTTTTTTCCACAGCAATTATGTCAATTTATTTTCTTTTTCTTTCTATATCAAAACCTTTTATTCTTGTTTTACATCTTACAACTGGAAAAATAAAGATTCAATTACATAAACAATATTTTTTAAAGCTAAATTACATATCTGCTAGGACAAAGATGGAGTACTGTGATACTTTTCTGACCCTGTAGCTTTTGGACATGTTCCCTAAGATAAAACAGAATTGTATTTTTACAGTTTTACTGTTTGCATCCTATTGTTAAGAAGTGAATAAATAGTTAAATACACAAACTGGCAGCAATGATGGCTAAATTAGCACAAAATATACAACTTCATACTAATATAACAAGGAAAAGTCAATGAAGGATTAATCTATTTTACATAAAGTCAAAAATTAAACAATAAAATTTTAAAAAAAGGACATTTAATAAAACAGAAACCTATATACAGACCGATTTTTTTCTTTTCTTTTTAGAAAAGTCATTTATTTTTAATTGCTGTACATATTTAATAATTGTTGCTACAAGTTTCTACCTGATAACAATAACACACAATGAAGTGTTTTAAAAGATCTTCTCTTTGTAGTTATCAAAAAATATGTGAAATATTAACATTTTGACATCACATTTCACCATTAAAATCAGTATATATGTTGTCCAGATGACGCCACTTTTAATGTAAGCATGCCTAGAACACCACAAGGGTGGCTTCCAATTAAGAATTGCAAGAGACATTTTCTGAACCAATTTATAGGTTTTAAAATTTCAGATTTTCTAGTGCTGACAGTTTTTAAATATATATTTTAGATCTCTTTAAATACGTTTTGCTATATATTTGTTTTTTTTTCAAAACATCTGTGATTATTTAATTTTAAGGATTAAGGAGAAGTTAACATTTAACAAAAAAAAATGAAGCACTTCGTCGTAAGTATAGATTCATAAAGTAAACAAGCAATCAAACAATAGAAAATAATACGTACTTTTAAAAAATAATATGTACTTAATTATCCTACAGAGGAAAAGAGCTCTTTATTGTCGAGAAATGAACACTTTTTCTTTGAAAGTTGCTCATTTCAACCCAGAATAAAAATATTTATGCGTTTTTTTTATTTGCATTGGTCATTCACATTCTTTTTTTAATGGGTTTGCATTGTTGTCTGCATTTATTTTTTCACCTAAACTACTTTTCATGAAACATATCATAATTTCTTAAAACAATTGCCAGTTTTCTGATAGTAGACAAGACAATTCACACAAAATAGTAGTAAAAACTCTTTATTTGAGGAATGTTACAGACTTCTGCATTGATCTCATTGGGAAAGTGAAAAAAATTTGTTTCAAGCAGCATTAGAGTAACTGCATTCAGAGGTGAATGGTTATATTGATTTGAAGAATGTGGTCTATCTAAGTCGTCTGCACTCGTGAAAATAGATCCAGTTGAAGCATAAACCCTGATTTGATTAGGCTTTAAAATGTTGGAAGTGTTGGTAAGTGACGATCCGCACCGGTTGCACTGCCTTTAGGCCTGCTGGCAAGAGTGGAAAGTGCAAGATTTCTCCAGATCTGGAAGGGGGAGAGAGCAGAGGTGACGTGAAAATCCAGCCACAGACCTACGTATTATTCTATGAGCAGCACAAACCTGAAGTTGAGTCACTGCATTGTCTGAGGGAGTTCATGGCCTCCATATACTCGGCTCCCAAAAACTGATCGAAGCTCTTTCCAGCAGAAACCTCCTGGAGACACTTGGTGGAGTCCTTGAAGAGGAGGTTGTTTCCATTCTGTGATTGGAAAAGCTTGAAGGAAGGATCGCTCCCACTGGCTCCAAAGAAAGTCTGAAGAAAGAGAACAAACGGATCTTAATCTGGACTGAAAAAAATCCTAGAAGTGACCTGTAGGCTTGTTACTGACCTGCTGAACCTGGAGGATGCGCACGACATCACTGCGGCTCTCTGGACGGGTCACTACTGCGTGTGCAGGCACAACCGCCAAATGACAATTAGCAAATTCAGAGATTGCCATTGGAGCCTTTCCAGGGCAGATCAGCTGGTAGTCGTCAGATTTCAGGGTGCGAGCCCATTCGGGACCGTTACCTTCGAGAACACAAAGTCAAACAATGTTTAGAAACGTGTTTTCAGAGGAAGCAGCAGATGTAAAGACGGGTCATTTCCTGCTTCTCACCATCGGTGTTTTCACCAACAATTGTGTGCTTGACGAAGGCAACATCGCCTGCTCCCTCAGCCAGGCACCTGGAAGGATTTGGGATGACATGTTGAATGAGTTATGTGCATTATACTGTGTTTATGAGAAGAAAGATGGAGAAAACAGCTTATTTTGCATGTTTAATGATTAAAAAAGCTAGAGTTTATCCAAAGCAAAATAAGCAGTTTCACATTTTAACACCAGAGCTCTTGTGTTTATGTTCTTTGATTACTGTAACTTATCTTACTGAGGATTTTTTGGCTATTTTAGGGTTTAGCTAGGAAGACACTAACGCTTTTGGCTAATTTGTTATCTACTGTTATGTTACTTTTGAATTTAGCTCATAATTTAGCATAATTTACTGAGGATTTTTTGGCTTTTTTGGAGTTGTGCTAGTATTTTAGCATTGCGCTAGCCTTTTAAGCTAATTTAGCATCTACTAAGGTTTTTTGAGGCTAATTTAGAGTTTAGCTCATATTTAATTTCCAAAATAAGGCTACTGTGTTTATGAGCAGACAGATGGAGAAAACAGCTTATTTTTGCATTTTTAATCACTAAAAAAGTTAGTTTATCCAAAGGAAAATAAACAGGTTAGCCCTTTAACACCAGAGCTCCAGAGGTGCATGTTTTTGGCTAATTTGTTATTTACTGAGGTTTGTTAGGCTACTTTTGAATTTAGCTTGTATTTTAGCAACAGGCTAATGTTTTTGACTAATTTTACTGAGGATTTTTAGGCTATTTTGGAGTTTTGCTAGTAATTTGGCAATGTGCTAGCTTTTAAGCAATGAGCTAGCTTTTTAGGCTAATTTGGTATCTACTTAGGTTTTTAGGCTATTTTTGAGTTTAGCTAGGAAGAGGCCAACTTTTGGCTAATTTGTTATCTACTGAGGTTTGTATGGGTACTTTTGAATTTAGCTTGTGTTTTAGCAACAAGCTAACGTTTTTGACTAATTTTACTGAGGATTTTTTGGTTATTTTGGAGTTGTGCTAGCCTTTAAGCAATATGCTAGCTTTTTTGGCTAACTTGGCATCTACTAAGGTTATCGGGCGAAGAGTTTAGCTCATATTTAAGCACCACACTACATGTTTTTGCAAAATTGGCATGTATTAGAGATTTTTAAGCAAACTTCTTGACAATTTTTCAGAAATTTAAGAAACCTTCAGTGGTCGTTCATAGTTCTTTAACAAAACTTCATGTGTTTTAGCACATTTTTCCTTCAGAATCTGCTGGAATGACGATGATTGTGTTGACGGGTGAAAAGTTACAAAATGTTAAAGATTTTGTGTTTATAAGTGTTTCTGGCGACGCCTCAGGTTAAAGGGTTAAAGACCCACTCCAATGAAATAGTGTTGGTGTTTTTTAACATGCTCTTGTGGTTTATTTGATTTTAAATAAAATCCCACTGGGAATGTTTTTAAAAGCTCAAAAAAGGATTGGAGTGGGTCTTTAGGTGTCCAAACCAAAAACTGAATCACCTAATAGTAATAATGAGGCTTTTGTACTTTTTGGGGAACGAATTACAAACAAGTCACAAAGACTTTTTCATAAGTTTTGCAGAATCCCTATATTAATATTAAAGAAGGTAATTAATCTCAAACACATTCAGAGATGATTCTCTGAAAAAATAAGGAATTGTGTGAACTTTACACAAGGCAAGTTATTTCTTCAGCGTACCTAAAGGCTCCAGCATAACCATAGTACTGCTCTTCGGCCTTGGCTTTGCACTTGTCCTCATCTCCAACGGCCTTGCCGCTGCCTTTGCAGTTAGTGCAGAATGGAGAGGTGGGTTCGGCTCCGGGGGCACAGCCACTGCTGAAGAACTTTGCTAAGGGAAAACAGGCACTCAGTCAGAGAATAATAACTATATTATTCCTAAACTTAATAACACTTCCTGTTTTTATGTCTGTTATTTGATGATTTTCTTGCTTTTGTCACAATTACGAGTCTCTCCTGATGCTCATTTCTAGTTTCTTTTTTTACTTGTTGAGAAATGCAACATTTCAAAAGTGTACAGTGCCCTCACATGGTGAAATGAATTTGCACGATGACTGCTACGACATTTTCATCTTTTTTGTGACCATTCTTTTTGTTTTTAATTGAGAACTTACTGAAATCGCACTCTTTAGTCTGCTCATAGATGCGACCCATGGGGATGTTCCACCCAGCAGTTCTGCCCATGCCAGTGTGGCAAGACCTCTTTCCTTTAAGGTTTTCCCATGTCACTCCAGAGTCTTTCTTAACCACAGCCACAGCATAGTATGAGGAAGCTTGGCCTGAGAATGGGAGTATAGAAAGACAGAGCATAGATTGAGGCAGGGAAATGATTCATAAAAAACTAGACAAAGTTTAGTTTGTATAATATTAATTCATTTGTTACAGAAATGTGTGTTTTTACCACCAATGCATTTCATGATTAAATGGGCATATATATGTATATATATAATTTTATTTCATGTTTACCTCAAAATAAGTTTTTTCTGAAATCAGGGTCAACGTGGAGTAATTATCTTGACATAGAATAATTAACATAAGCGTAATATTAATACTAATACATTATATTCAAAAAATATTAAAGGATTTAAGAATTCTGTCAGAGAATAATCAATAAGTTCTCGATTGTTACTTGAAAACTTGATTCTTAATGTGTAAGAAAGATTTCTGGACTAATAAGAAATTGTATTCTGGTGATAATCATGAGTATTACATATATGCTACACGACGTGTGATTGATGTTACTGTTTAAAAACAAAAAAATTGCATTTGATCGGATTACATTACTGTGCAAAACTGTTAAATTGAGTAATTAAGTAAGGGCGGTATTATATAAATTCGCTTCTTCCCACTCCTTTTCAAGAAATCAGTCAAACTCTATTTGATTTTAGTTAATAATTATTATTATATCTAATGAATCAAATGTGACACAAGTGTTGCTTTTTGTTTGTTTGTTTTCTAATCAATGCATTTCACTTTTTCTATAATGAGTTTGAAAAATGTGGGTGTTTTGTCCTGTATTTTTCACAATCTAGGCTTGAAATAAATAAATAAATCAAATCCTTGTTGCAGGATGTATTTCTGCAGTGAAATGATTCAAGTCTGGATTTAAAAAGTGCACCTCCTTTAAATAAAATAGGCTAACCCTAAAAAGGGTCCTTATCGTTGAAAGAAGATTATAAGTAGTTAAATTACCTCCGGAGGAGCTGCACTGCTCTGTGGGAGAAACAAAAGATCCAAAATGACTCAAGCTGAAAGAAACGTTTGATCAAAGAGTTCAGTGTGGCTATCTCCAACTCATACCTGCGTCGTACTGCTCCACCATGACTGGGACCAGACCACACTTTCCGGCTGTGTACACCTCTCCTCCATCCACCGCCATTGCGTCAGCTTCTTTGCGCTGCACACAGGTATTGATACCTCTAAATCAAGGATCTCAAACTGCGGCCCCCAAGTTGATATTTTGCAGCCCCGGCCTTAATATGAAAGTTCAAAATCTACTTAGGAATATCTTCTTTGAGATGTTTCGGTTTGTTTTATGCTTAAAACTGCATTTTTTATTGTCGTTGGATCCGAAAAGTCCTTAGCAACAGTTGCTAACGCCATGTGGTCCTGTCGTTTAACAGCACACGCAGAGGATATTGCTTAGTAGTACATAGACACGAACAAATGTTCAATCAGTAGACATTGGTCCAAAGATATAGACAGTCAACGCAAAAATACATTTTTGGCACAAATGGAACCCCGTACGGCCCAGCCTCAGCCAGACTCAGCCTTACGCGACCCCGAGGTAAATTGAGTTTGAGAACCCTGATCTCAAACTGAAGTCATAAAATTCCGTTACCATAATTTTCTTCAAGCATTCATCGACTGTGGGGGCGTTCTGGCATTCAATGCTGGTGGTGTCATCAGTCACGCTGTTGATGCTCCAGGTGTCACACTTCGCGGTCTCGGCGTGGCCCACGGCACACCATTTAATGGCGTTGGAGGCGGTGCCAGGGGCCTGCTCTGGAGAGGAAGAAACAAAGGTGAAGTCCTTGTAAAGAAGACGTTGTCCACTCCTTCGCCTTGTTTGTACCTTTTTTGAGAGAGCGGATGGTGCTCATGTATTGAGCACCCAGGTAGAGGAAGGAGTCTGTGTTTGGGGGCAGCTTCACCAGCCTCTGGGTTGAATCTTTGAACATCAGATTCTTGGCAGGAGCGTAGGCTTCAGAGGAGAAGAGGTTGAAGTTCTGAGAAAGACATTGAGAGAAATCATAAACACCAGAGACATACATTTTCTTGCAAAAAAACGTTCTCGATCTACCTGCACTGAGTTGACACTAGTCCAGATTAACTCAGCCAGCTGTGGGTCCTTGCGGGTGACAACAGCATGAGCGGGAACTTTGGCCAGGTGGCATTTCTTGTAGTCATCGATTGGCGCTCTGGTGTTATCCCGGCACAGGAGCTCATATTTGGACTTCTCTTGATCTGGAGTAATGACATCAACTTAAATCTTACAACTATTTAGAGCTCTAATTCTTGTCTAAACAATTAATAAATTGACTTTTTATTAATAAAACAAAAGTGAGAGTAGCTAATAGAGACTAAAGACTTTCATACAATACAGAACCTTGTGATTTCTAGCTAAAGGGTCTACAACCTGAGGGTCCGGAGCCACATGTGGCTCTTTGATCCCTCATGGTTAAAGAAAAACAGATATGATTTTCTATTTTAAATTAAAATAGTGGGGCAGCTTCATCAAAGTTACACTAAAACGTTTTGACAGATTTTTGAGAGTCGTGTACCACCAAAATCAGTTGGAGATTAGTGCACAGTCAGAATTGAATTGAATTGAATTGAACTTTATTCGTATCCCAAAGGGATAAATTCATCTGTCATGGCACCACAAAAAGTCAATAAGTTAAAAAAAAAATATATATATATATGTATATTTGAAATTTACTAAATACACAAATAATTAAAAGTAAGTTAAAAAAATAAATAATAATAATAATGTAGGATATTGACAAGTAATATAGCATATTAACATTATTCATATATATATATATATATATATATATATATATATATTCATATAAACACACATACACCTACACATTCGCAAACACATATTCCTATAAATATAAATATCTCCAATGACTATATATACATATTTTACAATATACACAATATAATTCATACTTAAGACACATCAGATTATAAAGCGGATTTCCTATTGTTAAAAAATTCAAGGATTTTAAGTGTTCCTCGTGCTCTAAAAAATACAGTATGGGTCACGTTCTGATTTGTGAATTTCTGCCACCAAATATATATATATTTTTCCACTGCTGACATGAAACTATCTACATTTGCTGCATTAAATCATCAAATATGGTACAGGGTGTATTTTATTTTGAAAGGATGCAACAAAAGTTATAAACTATTTCATATTAAAAAAAATCTCTATATAAATTTAAATTAGCTACAATAATTTGCATCTTATTTTTCTAAAGGTTAAATCAGGTTTTGTGGCTCCTTCTGGATAATCAACGTTTTTGGCTCTTTAAGTGTTGAAGGTTGCAGCCCCCTGGTCTAGCTCATGCAGAAAAAAGCATAGTAAGTTATAGTAAGAGACACTGACCAGGTACAGTGAGGTGTTTCACAAAAGCCACTTCTCCAGCACCTTCAGCCAGACAGCTATAAAACAGAAAAGATGTATTATATTTTTATTCTTAAAGAAATACAACCTCCACGTTGCATGCCAGGCTTCAACTGACTTGAAGGCTCCGCTGTAGTCATAGTAAGGCTCCTTCTGGGATCTTGAGCAGTCTCCTTTGCAGAGCTCACAAAGCTTGGACCCCCGTGTTGCCCCCGGGACACAGCTGGCCTGAAAGAAGGTGCTCACCTCTGCAGAAATGACAGCAAATAAATCAATAAATACCCATGTGTCGCGCTGCAGGTTGTTGACAAATGAATCCTACAGCTTTTGGAGCTTTTTATTGGCGAAATATACCTAATCCAGGTAAATAACAGCAGATAGAGCGGGGGTGAAAAACTCAAATATTGAATTCTGTTACCAGCATTAAAAAGTTACGGTGATCTTATCAGTACCAAGGAAACTGAGGACGTCCAATTTGCATTGAATTTAGACCCCAAAATTTAGCATATAAATAAAAAAGAGACATTTAACACACTAAAACATACATATGCATAGATGTAGAGTTTTAAAGCAATAAAAAAAATCAGCCAAGATAAATAATTTGTGATCATATAAGAGTATGATCTTATTATTGAGATTATGCATCTCAATACATAAAGGATTTAATTAACTTTTTGTCGATTTCTTCGACCAAAAACGCTAAAATCTTTCATATTCATATGGAATTTAAAGCTATGAATAATAATGCATGACATTTGACAGAGAAATGCATCCAGGTTTTGACTTGGAAGAAGCAAGCTTCTGATTGGACGTCTTTTTGATTGCATCATAAAAAGACAAAGAAAAAAACTGAAGGAGAAACTGCCAGAAATTGATTATTTACTTCTTGATTGATTTTTTTAAACTGACATAATGTTCATATCTGTAGTTTTTAAACAATACCGCAGTTGCCTGATTGATTTTTCCAGACGTATTTAACATCTTTTACATCCCTCTATACTTACTAGTGTGACTTATTGGTTTCTAAAAGCACTCACCCTCCTCCACTGGTTTATCTTCAATGCCAGCCCACTGAATGATGCCCATGGACACCAGAGTTCCAATGGGAATGTTCCAGCCGGCAGATTTTCCCAATCCAGTGTGGCAGGATTTCTTCCCTCTGAGATCTCTGATGCCAAATCCGGATCCCTTCTTGACAACGGCAACAGCGTAGTAGCAGGTTTCTGAAGCTGAAAAAAAAGAAAAAAAAAAACATTAGAGATGCTCTAGCTCAAGGTTATTTTATTTGCTGCTTATTTGGTCACGTACAGGTGCCGTAGTCCTCTGCAATGATGGGTTGCAGGTCGTAGTTGTTCAAACCAGCAGTGTAAACGTCTCCTCCATCCACGGTGATGGCATCTGCTTCACCAGCCTAAGCAATACACAACATTTTAATTTTTGCTTTGTTTTTTTCAAGAAATTTCCATTAAAATTCAGTAGAAAGTGGATTTTTCAAATGAGTTTGCAACATTTCTACCAATTAAAGTACTAATATTAAAGCTTTTATTTTGAAAATACACTCAAGATTATGCCTGGATAATTAAAAAAAAAAACTTTCGTTTAGGTTTAGATCTCTAAAAGGAAAACTGATTGCAGCAACAAATTGATCTAATTAAATAGATAAATTTGCACGTTTTATTTAATATTACAAACAACATCAATCAATAAAAAAGTCTCACCCTAATTGCAATGATGCAGTCAAGGGTGCTTTCTTTTTTCACGCAGGAGAAGGCGGGAGATGCCGCCGCCAGATCAGTACATTTTCTGAGTTCTTGGTCCGACTTTACGCACCACTTCACCTTCTGAGGAGGAGCCGCGAGCGCAGCGGCTGCGTCAAACAAGAAAACAGCGTTTAATTTAGGCGCAAATGGAACAAACTGCAAAATAGTTTTCATCTTTACCAAGACATCCGAGCAGTGTCAAGAGGAGGAGAGGCTTCATGCTGAACGGCGGGTCTCTGGACCGGTGGAGCAGGGAGTCTGGGAGGCAGCTCTGGCTTTTATAGCAAACCCTCTGATCTGAGCCAAGAGATAAAAGGCCTCAGTTTGCTCAGGTTTCCTAACGCACCGTGCGCGCTTTTGTACTTTGGTGCGCTCAGGCACGAGGACGCATGGAGAGATAACACACAAGCTCTCCAAAATTTCCACATATTGGACTCCAAACACAGTTGGGCTTTTGTTTGGAGGCTTTGGAGCAATTTACAAGAGCAGAAAGCTGTAATGAGAGGGATTTCCAGGTTTAAAGTTCCAGGAAAGCCATCAAAACATAACATAAAGGGATTTATTTGTCACTTTTGGCATTTTAATTAGCCAAAATTAGACATTTAAAGAATGAAAAATAAGAAGTGATGGGGACACAATGTCACAGAAGAAATTTAAAAAGAAAAAATAACAATCCAATCAATGCTGCATGGAAACACTGAAGTGTCCATTATTCTTAAAATAACAACCAAACTTTTCTTTCTATTTTTTATTCATTGATTGATTGATAAGTCAGAATTCATGCAACACCCTAAAGTTGCTAAAATATAAAACGGAGAAAAGACCTAGAAGAAAGATTTGGTTGGCAGGATTGTATGGAGCTACACTGCGGCCAATAAACCTAAATAAAACTAATTGAAAACGATATTTGGTGTTTGAACTAAAACTGTAAAATGTCCAAAACTTTTTGCTATTCTAAAATAAACGTCATTATTTTCAGCTTCAAATGTTCTGTTTTCTTTTTAGGTTTCAAAACTTTTTTAAGTTTCTATTTATTTTTTTCGTTTTTAAATCTCAAATTTTAGTTTAAAAACTTTTGGCCCCGCTGTGGCACGTTGGGGCGGGGCTAACACAAATGACCAATCAAAATCGATGAGGGCGGTAACTTTAGTCCCGGTGCATTCACTGACTCTGAGAATTTGGACAACTTCAATAATGAACTTTGTTAATTAGGGTCAGAAAATTATGCAGAAAAGTTACCACTCAAAGCGCCACAATGGGACCAAAAGTTTCGAAACAGAAATTTTCAGATTCTAAAAAAAAAAAAATTTGAAGTAAAAAAAAGATTTGAAACAGAAAAAAAGTTTTGAAATTGAAATTTTGAGTTCTGAAACCTAAAAAAACAGAACATTTGAAGCTGAAAATAATGAAGTTTATTTTAGAATAGCAAAAAGTTTAGGACATCTTATAGTTTTCTTGGCCAAACACCAATATTTTTTTCAATTTGTTTTATTTAGGTTTCAAAAAATATTGGCCCCAATATAGCTCCATACAATTGTCACTAAATCATTGACTTCCTCATGATACAATTCATGGCTCACGATATCGATTATATCGCGATACTGCGATAATTGGTAAAAAATCATCTCACATTATATAGAAAAACACATATTTTTGGGGAAAATATATCTGCATATATTGTTTAGCTTAAACACAATCATAATAAACAACTTATGTCTTATTTTGTGCAACAAATAATAGACACTTTTGTACGAAATTGCTGAAATCAGTAATATTATGTCTTCGACATCAATTGAATTTGAATTATCGGTAAAATTTAGGGTTATAATAACACTAATCAGTAATGTCACAACTTGGTGCAAAATTGTTTTAAACAACAGAAATAAATTAAATGATTCAAGTAGCTGCCAGACACATTGGTGCTCCCGACAGTCATCCTTGCTATCTTCCTCCAAAGGAACGTCTCACCAAAAGATGACAAAAATAACAATTTACAGCTTCTCCAAACGAAAATAAAAGATCGATACTTACTACATCAGGACTAAATATCGCGATATATCGATACTTTTGTTCACAATTGTCACTCCTCTAAGTAAAAATGAATTTCTGGATTAAATTTATAAAACAATCGTTGAGAATTTTGTGATTTTGTGTTAAAAACTTCAAAGAGTATCAACTTGTAACAGGACTCACTTGTCATGAAAACTGTGCAGGCATGAAGGATTGTGATTCTTCAGTCAACCATGAAGACCTCAAAGAAGTTAAAAGGAAGCCAATCTTCAAATGGCTTTAAACATTTTTGATTACATTCAAGCTCTGAAAGTGCAAAAAAAAGACTTTTATTTATGATTTTTGTGCTTTTTTTTCACTGAACTTCTTTCTTTGTGTATATATTATGTATATAATGTTAATAGTTCTTAATGCAAGCTGAGTTCCAGTTTGAGATGAAGAACTTCAATGCTTTTAGTCACATTTTACCCAATGACATCTTTCACAACACAAATAACGCATGACTAAGTGAGTTTAAGATAACAGAGGCATCTCTCCAAAACAACCACAAATTATGAAATAGCTTTAATGTACCTACAATTTTCAGTATTTTTCACAATTTTATCTTCTCATTGGCTCCCAATACTGAGATTTGTATCCGTTTTTAAGTGTTTTAATGGCTCAGAGGACTTCCTTTTGTCATGAATTGTTTTTCCTCCTACAGGTCTGCTCACTGTGAGGTTCCTGTAAACTTCGTCTGTGGAAAAAAACCTCCCCGAAGATCCAAGGACTTCTTGTTCTGTTCTTTTTGTTTAGCTTTGAACTAAATCCCATTTCTTATTTATGCCTCCTCAGGTTTTTAAATCAGTCTTTTTCCACAGTTGACCAATTCTCTGTATATTTATGTTCATTTCAAGCAATTAAAGCAGAAATAATACAAAAACAAGACAACACGTATTAAGTATAAAATAAAAAGTCATAAAAATTGATTGGAAAATACACATACATCCTCAAATAATTCAATTATTACTCTTAATCATTAATAAACATCTTTGCTCTTTTGCATATAGATCATGACACAATTAAACTATTGAATATTAAGATTTATATTATTATTAAAAAGAGTAATTTCGCATTTTTTTTGTTGTTTTCATTTAATTGTGTGAATGCTTCAAAGCATTTCTGCTTGTACTTTTTGTATTCATAAACTTTATAGTTTTTGAAATATTGAGCAAATTATGCCCCATAGAAATGAATGACAAATATTTCAAATTCTTCAAAAATACATTGAAAACATTGTTTTCAGCAGTTTTTAAGTAATTTGGCAATGAGCTGTTGTATTAGCATTATGCTAGCTCATTTGGGTAATTTGTTTTCTACTGAGGTTTTTTAAGCTACTTTTGAGTTTAGCTTATATTTTAGCAACAGGCTAATATTTTTGACTAATTTTACTCATGATTTATAGGCTATTTCGGAGTTGAGCTAGTATTTTAGCAAGTGCTAGCTTCTTAGCAATGTGCTAGCTTGTTAGCGATATGCTAGCTTTTTAGGCTAATTTGGCATCTACTAAGGTTTTTATGGGCTAATTTAGAGTTTAGCTCATATTGAAGCAACACACTAAATATTTTTTGTCATGTGTTAAGGATTTTTGAACAAACTTACTAACAATTGTTCAGAAATTTAGGCGCTTTTTCATAGTTCTTTAAAAAAATTTCAAGTTTTAGCAAATTTCGCCTTTTGCAAATAGCTTTCAGCAAATCACTTCAGCAATTAAAGTAAATTGCTTCAGCATTTTCAGCAACCAGATTTAGCAAAAAGCGTTCACACTAGCATTATTATCGTAGGTAGTGCAACTTTTCTAGTTATTTATTACTGTATTATTAATTATTTTTTATGCAAATCAGAACTTATTGAAGTTCACTTATTCTTTTCTCATTTAATGATTAAATAAAGATTAACACATTATTATTCATGCTTTACAGTGGATTGTATTGAAGTTCCTTTTCAGACATATTTGGTTTCTCTGGTTCTTCTGCTTCAGACAATCTGTATGAAAGTTATTTAAATAGAAATCAGAGAGAGAAAAGCATTTTAAAGGCATAAAAATGGCAAAAATGGATAATCTGATCAACACTTTTACACAATTCTTATATGCATTTTTTTCTGAACATTAAAAATGAGGCTAAAACAACATTTAATATTAGCAATTCAGGTCGATTTTTTTGCTGACAACAACCCAGTAGTAGCCAGGAAGTCTTTCTTCAACCTTTAGATAAATAAAACTCTGATTTGTATTTATTTTATTGTTACTATTATAATAAATATAGATAAACTAATGTTGATTTTTTTTTGGTTAAACCAAAAAAACATATTTAAAAATGTACTTTTAATAAGATATACTTTATAACCGACTTCCTTTCAAAATAAAAGACACCTGATGATCGATGATCGGCTACACCAGGAGTCTGCAACCTTCAACACTGAAAGAGTCATTTTGGTCCAGATTCTTATGGACCGAAACTCAGCCAGAGCCAAAAAGTCTCACCTCAAAGTTAGAAAATTACATTTTATTTATAATTTTGAGGCTATCAAGCCATTCATTTATAAAATATAGCTTTTAAATGATCTCTACAATTGAGTTTTTCCATATATAACAAATTTAACTTCTTTCACTTTTTAAAGTTTCTTTAAAAATAATTTTGTGTTTAATCAGATCCTCCAGATGGACCAGACTTTTAAAATTAAAATACAAGAAACATTAAATTTTCTATTATTATGACTTTTGTGTTCCTTTATCCTGTTTCTTCTTTTACTAATTAATAAAACATAAATGTGTTTAAGTGTAAATCCGTACATGTAAACGCAATAAGATAATGTCACTGATGATAAATTACTTAAACCGTTTATTATCATTTTGATCAGTTTGGTTATCTGAAATGTCAAAAATCTAGGCTGCAGACCTCTGGGCTACACTGTCAGGATTTTATTCAATAATATTCAGTCTGATTTATAACCTCAAATTGATTTTCTGTGGTACTCAAACATTTTCGACCTTGTTAAACTATGAAGTTTTATGAATTATTGGTGCATTTTGGGTACTGTAGTCAGGAGCCTGTTGGAACTTCAACTGTGAATGAGATCAACTGTTTAATGCTTCATTTTTATTATTATTTTTTTAGAATAAAAACATTTTTTGACTCTTCAACCAGAGAGGAGGGGTCAAAGAGCCACATGTGGCTCCGGAGCCGCAGGCTGCAGACCCCATGGACTAAGATAAACAAATCAGTTATAGTGATATCTAAGATTAATTTGAAGACCCTTCCACGAGAATAGTTAAAAAAAAACTGTTCCAGCTTGAAAAATGTTCATAAAAGTAGAGCTGAGAAAAAAACAAATAAACCTGATCAACATGATACAAAAATAGTGGTGGGAGTTGGGATAAAGTCTGTCCGTTATGTAATTGTATCATTAGTCCGTTTCAGCTTGATAAGCATATTTACCCTCAATAAGGTTTTTTATTTGAGGTACAAGAGATAATACTTTATTGTAGTTTATTTTCAAAGCACAAAACAAAAACTTTCATGATATTTTTGTCCGTGGTGAAAATGAAAGGAGGGGACAGAAAAAAACACTTATTTTAACTAAATCAGTCGAGCTTTTTTAACAAAATCTATCTCTGAATTTTAACAATTATATGTCAACTAGCTGGAAAAACAACAAAAGCAGATAAATTAAAACAAAAACAAGAAAGAAACAAACAACAAGAAAATAAATCAAGTACCTCAGAATATTTTTTTTAAATTTAGTGTGCTTCAACGACCTTATAATTCAAATAGTGTGAGCATTTCTTTTTACTGCTTTTTTAAATGTGATAATTGAGCTTTTATTGATTTTTTTATGATTATTACACTTTTTTTGTTCTGAATTTATTGGTTTTGAACATTTCATGTCCTTTTAGGTCCTTGTGGAAGACTTTCCTATAAATAAGTTTTAGGACGGAATGATCTAAGTCTTTAAATTTGGATATTTTCAGCTTTATAAACATGTATTTCCATAAAGATCAGCGGCGTCATTTGGACCGTCAGAGCCGTCAGCCTGCAGAGAGTATGTCAGAGGGCTCTGGGCACAACAATGGGGGGCGCGGGGGTGAGGCCTTTCTGTCTGAAACTGCACAGAGAGGACTTCTACATTGACGCCTCCAGTTGAAAGCTCGAGTGGTTTCAGCAGGTCTCTATACCGTCCTTTCACACGTTCAGCAAAATAACTCAGAATTATTAGAATAAAACAGCAAAAATGAAATGAAAGCTTATGGAATATTTCAATATTTGGAAAAGGAGCGATTGCTGAAGGTGTGCGGAGAGTTTCTCTGTCTGCAGACAATCATGAGAGTGTTTGTTCAGATACAGCCTGCTGGGTAACAGCCAATCACAGCAGAGTGGCCTTTTGGCTGATCCATTTTACCACCACCAACATACAGAGACAATTTAACCTTTGATACTGACCATGTGATCTCTTTAAATCCGTTTATGGATAAATTGCAAAGTCATTGTATTGTATATGATTGATTGATCCTTTTCCATCTCGCTAACAGTAAAGTTGTTGTCTCTTTCCAGGTGAATTACTCAGGACCGTGACGCCTCTTTGACACTTGAGTCACGTTTATCTTCTCTCCAGATTTGAGTTTTAAACATAAGAACAATTAAAGCTCCAAACAAACCAAAAAAAGATTTATTTAACCAGATAAGACATTTTTTTTTTTTTATTTCGCATGGACAATTTTTAACTTTATTTTGAAATCAAGGCTGTGACCTCGTACCACGCAGTTTGGCTGCAAAGTTGGAGCAGATAAGCTTATCAGTTTACTTTTTATTTATTTATTTTTAATTTTCTACAAAATGACAAATATCTAGTGGAGAAAACTTGACTGTTTTCATATTTTTTCAGTGTTTATTTTAGACTTTTGGTGGAAAAACATTCAGTGTTTAGGAGGAAATCTTTTGACAAACTTAAGATTTAAGTCTGTTTTTTAATGTTCTGAATACATAAGAGGTAATGCGTCTCTCTGTATGTGTTTTTCCCCATCAATTTCATGACTATTGTGCTAAATTTGATATATTTGTGCATATATATATATATATATATATATATGTTGTCTCCTTGAGTTTTATTTTGATAAACCATTTCCAAATCCAAACTGCATTTTAGGTATTTAACAAAATCCTCTTTTTATGTTGCATATTTGCTATTTTAAATAAACCGGTTTGTTTTTCTTGTAATTGCAGCAAAAGTAAATTTAAAGATCATCAAATTCTTGGTCTCCAAACGGTGTTGAAATCAAAGCTGGTTCCACATGACGTCTGAAATGAACTTGATATGAAAATTGATGACGGGCTCCAGAAAAAGTGATTCAAGATTGCTCACCGGTTACACATTAACTTCCATCGATCCATCCCAGGAACAGCCAGAAGGCCAGCAGATGACTGAGGGCAATAGCCTGTTATGCAACACTTTCAAATAAACCAGGTTTGAAGTCTGCTGGCCTGAATATAACTGCAGGACTGACTGATTAATCGGCGCCTTGAGCTCCCTCAGGGAATGAAACGCACTTTGTACATTTAATTTAGCTTTAATGTCAAATGAATGTGGGTGATAGCCGTGTTAATAACTAAAAACTGGCAAAAAAATTTGTTTTTTTGAGCATCAGAAAAAGGTCATTTCTGTCCGTGAAGATGATTTTTTTGGGGTTCAGATCACAAAAACACAAATCATCTGGTTTGAGAATATAAACTGCACATATCCTGGGGAGCAAACTTGAGCCTTCTGTTTGTGCAGCTGTAGGTGTTTTTCTTCAACTCTGACCGTTGTCCTGAACCGACTCTTCCAAACATCAGCTGAGCTCCTCGTTTTTTTATATAATGAAGAAAATCTGAACAACACGAGAGAAATATCTTATAACAATAGCTTTAAAGATCAGGTTTCCCCGTCTGGTAAAAAAAAAATAAAAAATAAATACTGGATCCTCAAAGTGCTCACACAGGATTTTTTCTTTTTTGGAGCAAAAATCGTTTCAGATCAATATTTCCAAGTGATCAAGATGTTTGTCTCTCTGACGGGAGTATGGAAATTATGAAAAAAAACCTTTTAAGTTTTTAAGGGATTTGGTTCAAAAAAATTGTAAATTTGTAATTTTAAGGTAATAATGCTTCAATGGTCACTAATCCCTTAAAATATAAGATAAAAGGAGTAAATTAATTGTCTGAATTCTGCAGCAATAATTCATCTTTGATGTAACCAAACCTTTGTTGGCCTCAAATGTCGTCTTTTCCATTTTTTCTGTCCTTTTCATAGGATTTTATGTTTTCTAGACTTCTTTTCCTGGTGTCTTGATTGTGGGTTTGTATCGTGGCAGTACCCTCTTTAAGGGCCCCCAAACTACGGCCCGTGGGCCGGATTAGGCCCGTCTCCACATTTGGACCGGGCCCCCCACACATCAGAAACGCCGATCGAGACCCACATAGAACGTGACCTTCTGCAGTCTCTACAGACTATTTATTGATTTAATAGTGATTCACTCTTTCTTTATAATTATTATGTTTCTACCGTACATGTTTTTGGACGTCTATAGCTCTTCAACTCTTTCAGTTATTAAAATATTCAGCTCTTTTCATGCTAGTTTCTTCATTTTGGAGTTTATATTTCAGCTACATGCTAGCTGTTTTGGATAACTTTTTTTTCTCTCGCAATTTTTTAGGCTAATTTTAAGTTTAGCTAATATTTTAACCGTATGCTAGCAGTTTGGGCTAAATTAGACATTTTAACCGTTTTTTTAGGCTAATTTGGTATTTTGCTAATATTTTAGCTACGTGCTAGTTGTTTCAGCTAATTTTGGCTTTTTCTCAATTTTTTACTGTATTTTGGAGCTTGGCTAATATTTCAGCACCATTCTAGCTGTTCTGGCTAATTTAGATTTTTTTTCTTTTTTCAGTATATTTGGAGTTTAGCTAATATTTTAGCGTTATGCTAGCTGTTCTGGCTAATTTAGATTTTTTTTCCTTTTTTTTAGTATATTTGGAGTTTAGCTAATATTTTAGCGTTATGCTAGCTGCTTTGGCTAAATTAGGAATTTTTGCTAGTTTTTTAAGCTTATTTGGCATTACGCTAATATATCAGTTACATGCTAGCTGTTTTGGCTAATTTCGGCTTTTTCTCAATTTTTTAAGGCTATTTTGGAGTTTGGCTCATATTTCAGCTACATGCTCGCCGTTTTGGTCACTTTAGAATTTTTTTCAGTTTTAAGGCTAATTTGTCATCTCACTAATATTTTAGCAAGCTATCAACTTCAGCATTTTCAGCAATTAGCTTCAGCCATTTCAGCTAACAACTTCAGTGTTTTCAGCTATTAGATTCAGTGTTTTTAGTTATCAATTTCAGCATCTACAGCTATCAGCATTAGCATCTTCAGCAGCCACATTCAGCTTACAGCATTCACACTAGCATTATCACAGGTAATGCTATGTATCTAGTTTTTTAAAAATGTTTTGGTATTATGTATTTCTATGAAGATTAAATTTGGTTATTTGTGGCTTTCTGAAAAACCATAAATGTTTACGTTTTAGGCCGGATTGCTGCACTTTTTCTGTTAGCTTACAAACCAACCCCGGCCCCCCATTAGAGAAGAAAACAGTTATGTGGCTCTCACTAGAACACGTTTGGGGACCCCTGCCTTAAAGAGCCATTCGAGTTGATTTGTCACTGACCACAACCCAGTAAGAGCCACAAAGTTTTAGAAAAATAAATAATACTGATTTGTATTTATGTTGAAATTACTATTATGAAAAATATAAATAAACAGAAAATCGGTTTATTGGCATAAATAGAAGATAAACATGACGATAAAGTAGCTTTTTTTATATAATTTTTTTAAACTTTTGACAGGTTCACATGGCTCCCTTTCAAAATAAAAGACTGTCTGTACCACTGAGATGTCAGCAGTGATTTAAAATTATTTTAGTTTGTGGTACATCTCAGCCAGAGATTCAAACTAATTTAAATCAGAGTTAAATTAAATGACTTTTTTGAACAAGGCACAAACAGAATCCTAGAATTTGTTAAAAAATATATAGAATCCAGCTTTACAATCTGGTACGCCTTGAGTAGGACCTCTGGTGCTGACAGACCTCCAATTGATTTTCTGTGGTTTTTATTTTTCTTTAACCGAAGAGGTTGCAGACTCCTGGGATAGACCAACTTTAACCTCTGTACAGCCTCTGAGTACAGTGAGTGAGTCCATAATCAAACTGTAATTCTAGTTTGGAGGACAATACCGTTCATCATTTTAGAAGAATTCTTAATAATCCTGAATCACACGAAGGCGTAAAGACAAACTTCCTCTCGGGGTCCATCCACTTGCATTGGATACTGAGAAAGAAAGAAAAAAAACACCACAAGAGACGACTGCAAAGATGTTTACATGAAGTTTAGCAATGATGATTGGAAGCATGTTGAAGCACCTTCTCATTCGCTGTTGACATTTAAGGCACATTAGCACCACCAGATGACCCAACGAAGAACTGGAGAGACAAAGAGCTGGTCAAACCTTAAGAGTCTTTAGTCTTATTTTGACTGTCACATTATTTTTGGAAGGTTAAGAGCACTAAAACAATTCCAACAGAGTTTTTTTGTATGTAAAATAAATCTGTTTAGATAAAAAAATGAAATTTTATGCTGAATGTGTCCACTTTTTTTTTTAATTATTAAACGCAATGTGTTCAATAAAATAAAAATAAAAAATCCGATTTTAATCATTCCTTCATTCATTCAAAACCTAAATTATATATATAAAAAAGGCAAAAATAAACAGAATCTACTGTTTTTTTGGTGGTTATATTTCAACATTAGAATATTTTGTTGGCAGCATATAGAAAAAAGGAAGGAAACAATGACTACCACTAATAAATATTAGTTTTTTTTCTAAAGCCGACTGTTTTCTGGGTAAAAAAAAAATAAAAAATACCACCCAACTTGTATCCTTTTTTCCGGGAATGCTCATACCTCCTAAATAATTACAAAAAAATCTCAACAATTACAGGAAAAAGAACAAAAAGACAAGGACAGATCTCCCTTTACTTGTCCAAATGTACAGATATAACAAGAGCTGGAAAATAAACTCTGACTTTTACAGTCCTTTTCTGGGAAGTAAAAGTCCTGGATGGCCTTTCTTTAATCAGTGATGTGGTGTTTCAGTTTGGTATCTTGTTGTTTTTTGTACAGGAGACGTGTTTGTTTTGGGTCCTGATGTGCCTCAGAGTTCAAAGAGCTGCATCAGAGTAAACCAGGTAATATTAAAAAAATAAAGAGTGCTTACATCTGAAACAGTTTACTGGTCGGGTTTAAGAGGACTACAAAGAAATTGGGGTTTTTCAGTGTACGGAGAATAGTGGAGTTACGTGGAGGAGTCCATCAGCTGTCCTGTTGAAGAGATGGAGGGGTGGGTGAGGATGGGAGGGGGGTCCTTCTGCTTAACTTTCACAAAAGAAAGTTATTCAGCCAGTATTGAACATTGGTGACATGGACAAGCTGATGGCCAACGTGTCTGGGAGGGCTAGTTCCTCTCCTGCACAAATACAGTCTCCTGTGGACAAAGGCCGGCTTCCTGCAGCGTGATCTCATAGTCCAAGTGGGCCAGCTTCCGTCTAGGAAAGTTGGTGACGAGTTCAAAGCGTTCGTTAGGGTAACCCTTGGACTGGACGTGTCTGACCAGGGCCTAGAAAAAAAACAAAAACACACAGCTGAGCTTTGTTTTACTTGAGTTAATATTTGCTGATATCCAGGAAGTATTAAAAAAAAAAAAAGAAGCAGTTTTGTTAATACACTGGTCCCTCGTATTAATGTCTTTGACCTTTCGCTGTATTGCTATTCCACTGATGCAATTTTTAAACTGCGCTTTTTATTCTGTGTTATGTCTGCGGTACAGAAAGCCTTCAGTTAACCACATTTAAATGATGAAAATTGGGTTTTAATGTTCTTATATCATGGTCTGTGTGAATACTCAATTCTGATTGGCTGCTGGGTATTAAAAAGTGATAATTCACACTTAAAAAAGAAGTTCCGGTCACGTAGCCCAAATGTTCTGTAAAACAAAC
>NC_050528.1:9730457-9743190 GCF_002922805.2 Oryzias melastigma
CAAACTTCTGCATCATCCTCTGGACAAAAACAAGCAGTAAAAGGTGAAGTTTCTGTCTGAACTGAAGCTTTTTTTAACCTTTTGTGATGATTAGCAATTATATCACTTTCCTTTTGTAAAAGTAAAAGAATTAACAAATTAGTCAAGCACCCGCCCCATAATGTTAGGCTCATTTTCATTTTCTGTTTTTTTATTTTTATTAGTTATTCTCCTGGTCATAAGACACATCACTCAAGTACCGAATAGTGCAGTCTTCCGTCTCACCACAAGAGGGAGTTTTCTGTTTTTTCAGCAGGTCAGAAGAACGGAGTCAACCAAACTTGTAAAATGAAACAGCGAAACGGAAGCCGGTTGTGCTGCGTTTGTGTTCTAGCTGCTCACTAAAGGCTGGACATAAAAAAAATAAATCCACATTTGTCTTCCTTTCAAACGTGCAACATTTTATCCCTGCAGTTGAGTTCTGCGTCGGCTTAGTGGCGTGTATGAAAATTTTAATATTTGTATTAAATCACCATCGTTTCTGCCTTTATGAAAAACAGGAGATCCGGATCAACAAAACTGATTTAAAAAATCCCAAAAAGATTTAGATGGAAATAAATTTTGTCATTGTATTTTATTTTATTTTTTGTCCACCTTCTGTTTAAGTTCAGCACTAATATAAACGACATAACAATTCATTCTTGTTTTTGATCATTTAACAACGTAACCTAAAAATGTTCTCCACAGTTTCCTATCTCCAAAGTTCTTCAACATTTTACGTTCTAAGCGTTATATTGGTGCAGAGTCTGTATGAAGAAAGTCATCCTCTTTTCAGCAGAGCCAGGCTGCGTTTTTCCCCTTCAGAATAAGATAGAGTTACGTTAATTGCATCAACTGTTGACGAGTTACCATATCCAGAAGAAAGTTTTAGCTCCAGTGTTAAAGCAAAGTAAGGTTTTCAGAAGTTATGTCTGTGAACAGAACTTCAGTCTCAGTTTCTGAACAGAAAAAAGCTCCCGCTAGTCTTATTTTGAAAACCGGAAGCCTCACCTACACAAAGACGTGTTTACTTCCAGTGACGGTCCTGCAGCTGTTTCGGCTTTGTTTTAGTTCGTAAACTTAAAATCCTAAATTAATCTGCATTTCAGAGCAAAAATACATCGTTCCCAGATAATATTTTCCTACACTCTACTATATTTATAATGATCGTACTCAAATTTTCAGGAGCAAATAGCGAGTACCCAGATACTCGTTACAGCCCTAATATATGGAGTATATTGTCAGTACATTGTTGCTCAATATATTGAGAAATATATTATTGCCTCGACAATTAAATAAAAAAAATAAAGATGATTTCTTCATGGCTTTCACCTTTTGTGAGTTATTTTTAGAACTACTAAACTGATGTTTTTATCATTTCAAACAAGGGAAAGAGAATCAACTCACCAAAAGTTTCGCTTTAGCAGACAAAGAAATTTGCTCTCTCTGTCCGTCGGGGTAGCGGAGCATCAATCTGGCTTTGGGACCTTAAAAAACAAAAAAACAGTTGGTTTAGAAACAGATAACATTTTTAAAAAGCTACAAAACACTAAAAAGACTTCCTAAGAGTCAGCAAACATTCTCCGTTTTACTCATTTTAGTAAGAGATTTAACCTCTTTAAATATCCAAACTAAACCCAGATTTCATTTAAAATGTGTTATATTTTAATAAATGATAGATTGTTAAAGCATATATGCTGTGATTTTAATCATTTCAGGCACAAATAAAAAGAAAAATCCACTGATTGAGCTCAAACATTATTTCATTCTTGAATTCCTTTTAGAGCGTTAAAGCTCAAACATTTGGAATAATAATAAGCCACATTCAAAGTTTGATTGAAGGAAACTTTTTCACTTCAAAGTCAGCAAATTGCTCTGAAACGGGGACAGGAAGCGAGAAAAATCTTTTTCTGGCAGTTTTAGTTTTGTTAAATAACTTAAACTTGTTGCAAAAATGTCTATTTTATCCATTAAAAGTCTTTTTTTGTTGTTGTAAAGAACAACTTTTCATGTGTAGCTGCTGCTTGTAGCCTTAATGTTTCAGAGTTAATTAATGATAAAGTCGCTGAACAAATAGACACCTTCACTTAAATTCTGTTTAGTTTAGAGTCTTAGAAAGTTCACTTTTGTTTCTTTAAGAGTTCCTGTCTTGAGATTTATTTTCCAGTTTCCTCTGGTTGCTGCTTCGCAGCAGTTCTAGACACGTTTTCTACTTTGATGGCAGATTGTCAAGTTTCAACAAGTCACCAGTAGTTAATGGACTGTTCAGCCATCCTCTTATTGCTTAGTGTGTCTTAGTGTTTGTCTCACCGTTGTCGTCAGGACAGTCCACCTCACAGGCCGTGGTGGTGCTGATCTTGGAAGATGACGCACTTTCTGCTTGTGCGGAGCAGTTGATCCCTCCAGAGTCGGCATCGGGTTGAGGATGACGAGCTGGAGCCGAAGGTGGTTCCAGATGGTTCTTTTTGCTCTCCTCCTTTTTGTGACTGTGATTGTTTTCTTTGTACGGGGACTTTCTGTAGGAAGAGGTCGAGCTGTCGGGTTGGAGACGCTGCTGGGCCGCCGAGGCGGCGAGGGGCGTCGGTGGTTCGCTGTCGGAGCCGTCGACGGAGATGGGTCCTTCGCTGTCGGAGAAGGCCTCTTCGTCGGAGTCGTCTTCTGATCTCGGGGAGTCCGGCGCCTCGGCGGCGTTCGAGGACTCGTAGTGGGTTTCCTGTAACGAGGCTCGGATCGCTGCCTCCAGCTGGCTGTCTTCACTGGCGTCAATTAGACTCTCCTAGAAGAAGCAAACACCAACAGAAAATAACTTATTAAAGTCCCCCATGGCAATTCTTTATTTAAAAAATACATTTCCAGTAGTGTTTTAATTGTGATTATGGCATTTTTAACCATAATCCCACAACCTAAATGTCTTTAAAAGCCATTCTTCAAGTTGATCTGAAGGCTCCGTTTCCAAAATTTCCTCTGGGTGGGCGTGGCTTTTGGAGCTGAGCTGAGCAGTCCATTAACGTCCTAATTTTTCTCGTCTGAGCTGGAATCTGGTTTAAAACTCCTGGATAGCTCTGATATTTTTGTTTTGCTACGCTAATGTTAGCTTGAGCTTGTGAGGGGGTTATAGGCTAGCGGGAGGAATAACGGGATATCAGTGGAGGCTTACTCCGCGCCAACAGTCAGACATGAATTTGTACTGAGCTCCTGCTGCTCTGCAGCCAATATGTCTTAAAAAAAAGTGCTGGCAGAAACGATTATTTTAATAGTCGACTAATTAACGATTATTTTTTCCAATTAGTCGATTAATCGGGTCATGAAAAATTAGCTAAATTAGCTAGCATGCAGGTAAAATATTAGTTAAATGCCATGTTAGCCTAAAAATATAAAAGCCTAAGTTAGCCAAAACAGCTAACATGTAGCTGAAATATTAGCTTAACTCCAAAACAGCCTAAAAACAAAAAAAAAAAAAACTAAATTAGCTAAAATATCTAGCATGTTGCTGAAATATTAACTAAATTAAAAAATAGTTTTAAAAAACCTTAATTTCTGCCAAAATAGCCCACAAATCTAGCATAATGCCATTATAACTTTCAATTTTACCACACTCTGACTCCATATAATATAAAGTAACGACTAATCAACTATTTTAATAGTCGACTAGTCGTGGCAGCCCTACTTAAAAATGAGACCTTTTTTAAAATTTTGGCTAAAAACTGCATAATCATAATTAAAAGACCACTGGGAACACTTTTACAATAGAAAAAAATTCAGTTGGAGTGAGACTTTAATGCCTTCAACAACACTGAGCCAATTAAAACCATCTCAAACAGCATTTTAGACACAAACGCTGAAGCAGAGTCAATATAATGAGAAGCAGAAACCCACAGAGCGAGCTCGTTTAGCAGGTGGTCCGTGGCAGGACGGCCCGTCAAGCTGCCCGTGTTCTGCCAGGAAACCGGTGGCCTGCTCCAGAAAAGACGTCACATCCAGCTGGTTCCACTCCACCATTTTTTGACCTGAGTCGAAGACAGTTTCAGCAGAAGTTGTCAGAATTTTATCGTTTGAAAAGGTTAGCAAAACAGGACGTTCTATATTAAAGTGTTTAAAACACAGACATATGATTATTAAACACAGCATCCTTACAATTTAAATACGTCTTTGTCAGTGCATCACAATAAAATATATATATATTTTTGGGTCTTCAAAAAAAAATCAAACATTTTAAGAATATGCACATAGTTTTAAAGCCGAGATGAGAAGATAAAAAAAAGCATTTAGACATGACTTAAACTTATTAGTCAGACGTACACGCATCCCCTGCTTGTTTTACCAGCTGGTAAGGCCGTGCAGGCATGAGTGTGGTCATGACAGTGTCAAGTACCTGCTGTTATACCATGTTCTATATGATTGTGCTGGCAACCAAAACAACAGACTCAGAAAATAGGATTATAAATATTGGTATTGTTAATTAATGAAAGACACTGTTTGTTGATACACATTTAATAATAGGAACTAATGGTGGATATTTATTGCTATAGAAATGTATGGAGAGAAAATAGTATAGAATAGTAACAGATTTAGTGTCTAACTAGATTTGTGCGTATAACTTTGAATTTGTGTGTGCGCAATTCTTGATTTGTAACTCATAAAAATATTTTGTGCACAAGTAAAAAAATGATTAAATAAAAAAACAAAATCCAATTTCCACATGCACAAATTACAACAGCTTGAAATTAACTAAACATACAAATATTTAAAAACTACGCACACACAAAACCACGTTTACACACAAGTCTGATGTAAGACTTTTCACTTCTCCGAGAAAGAAAATATTTGTGCGTTAAATGATGCGTTTAAATGCTACTAGAATGCTGGGTCATCCGAGTTTTCTCATCGGCCACCTTGAACTTAAAATGTGAATAATATCTGGTAAAAACTTGACATTTAAACGCTTTGTTCAAAGATTTGTTCATATAGTTAGTTTTAGGCTGCTGTAATTTTTATTTGTGCATGTGTAAATTGTATTTTTTTTTAATTTCATAATTTTTGTACTGTAAATGTATTGCACGAGTTACAAATCAAGAATTACACACACACAAACCATTTTCTCTCCATACTTCGTTTCTTTGAAATTAAAATTTGCTTCATCATCTGGACAAAAACAAGCGGTAAAAATGCACAATTTCCCTCTGAAAAGATGTTTTGTATCATCTAACATGATGTTCAGCATTTATACCACTTTTGCTGGTTAGTTCTCATACCGTCTGAAACAGAACCAGAGGTGGGTTCTGTAGCTGTTACCATGACAACACATCACACTGCATGATAAAGTCTGCCTTTTTGTGAAAAACTATTTAAATGTTAAAAATGACAAGATTAAAGTACTACTGATTCATTTCATATGTATTTATTTTGTAAGTGTCCATGGTTTATACAGAATAATGTCCATAACAGTGAAATCTTTCTACTAGTTTTGAAGGAAAAGCTAAAATGCTACTTTTAGAGAGTCTTTAAGTCACTTTAGTTTTATAATCCTTTTACTTGGTTTCTAAAAGCCTGACACTTGCATTAGTTAAAAAAAAGAAGCTGACAACAGACTTGACTTCTCATTCCTGACCTGTGCGTGGATCCAAAATGGAAATGTAGGGAAACTTGTTCAACTTATAGAACTGAATGTATCGTTGCCCCTCTTCACTGTCATGGTAAACCTGCCAGAAGACAAAACACAATGAGAAACAAGGCACAATTTAGAAACTTAGCAAACTACATTTCTTCCATTTTACTGAGAAAAAGCAAAATTGGTTTTGGAAGTACATACCTGCCAGAATATGAAATGTTCTCTGATTATGTTCTTTACTGCATCGTTACTCCACACATCCCTGTTCAGACATTGGCAAGCAAAGTCCTGAACATTCTGAATATTGATCATAAGCCATTTGTTTTCCAGCTGTCCACAGTCTTTAGCCTGCAAGACACGAACCAGGGTACAAATTTAGAATACCAGGTGGAACTAAACATTGTATTAAACATATTTATGAGCAATAATAGTAAAATACAGTAAAAAAAAGACAAGACTGTCAGTTGCAAACTAAAAAGACAGTTAACACTTTATAATAAGATTTCCTAACAAGCTTAATAACGCATTAACAAAGATTATTAATGTGTTTATTGGATGTTAGTAAGACATTTCTTAGCACAAAAAGCTGAATACGGTTTATTAACATACCTAGTAAGACTCATTAACATCTAAAATATCTATGAAAGACATTTTAATAACCTGCATAAAGCTTAAAAAATGTATAAACTATCTTTGTCAACATTATATTGAGTGTTTTGGAGCAAATAATCTAAAGATGTAAAAACAAATACAATAATTTTCCATTTTCTCTGTGTTAAGGTTAAGTAAAAATGTATACAGAACACAAAATATTTTAAAACTACCAAGTTTAAAAAAAAAATTGTAAACATTGAAAAACATTTTGACCTTTTGAACCATTTTTTTTACCTTTGAATTAGATTTAAACTGTGGAAAAGTTATTTGGCGAAGTGATGAACCCAAAACCTCCCAATTTTACCCAAATGAAAGTTTTCAGATTTTTTTTACTCCTGAAATATGATAAAAGTATTCAATTTTGGTGGTTTTAATGCAGTTTTTAATCATGATTTTATTCTTAAATTGATTTAATTTAAACATTTACCGTACCTAATTATTTTCCATGTTTGGTAATTATTTTTTGTCACCATTTCTAACTAAAAACACAGCTAAAGTAATTGTATTTTGTGATATTTAGCTTTCATTCTTTTTTTAACGATCTTAGCTTGAACTGATTTTTTCTACTGGATACCAGTGGGGTGTAAAGTGAACCGGGGGGAGGGGGGGGGGGACTTCTCACCGTCTCAAAGCTGCCTTTGTGCATGAGCTCAATAGGGGGACGGAAGAGGTCTGCCAAGGTGCTCAGTTTCTTATCAACAGTCCCGCCGTTACGAAGCTCCTGCTCTTGGCGAACTAAATAGGGACAAAAAAAAAACATTCAAACTCTTAAGTATTCACAGTAAAAAATGAGAAATTAATAAAATCTATATACACACTTGTTTCTGTCTGGAAGTCTCTGAAACCATCAAATATCGATCGAGCAGGCCGTCTTCGCTTTGGCACTAAATATGTGACAAACACATAAGAAGTTCATCTGGTAGTTCTTAACAAGGGATAAAATGACAGAGGAAGCATTCAAATACCTCCAAATAATGGTTCTGGTTCCACCAATATGTCTTGCTTCTGGGGAATGGGAGCGCGCACTTCACTGAGGAGAGAATTCAATCAAAATGTATGTTAAATTAAAAAGATAAAAAAAGGAAAATAGAAGCCAAATTCTCAAGAACAGAAGCCAAAAACGGCCTGCTCTACTTTTTTTTTAATATATATCGTTTTCTCATTATAATGAGATAATATCTCGTTATAACGAGATAATGAAGAACAAAGAATGACACATCCCCCTCTCCCTTTTTCCACTCTGAGACGCAGAGATTTTACCCGTGTAAGTCTCTTTATTTTGCATTGAACAACTAAAACAGCAGAAGAACATTCCAAAAACATTGTTTTTAGTCTATTTTTGATTTATTAGTGAATCTATGCTCCTCAAATTTCGTCTCATGCACCAGCTCTCCGCCCCTTTCTTTTCCTAAAACCTTCAAACAGGTTGATTGTGAGAGCTCGTGGCCGACGAGAATCTGCGCACGGTGCGTTCACTGAGCTCCAGACATTAGCTGACCCAAACATCCACTAGGTCCAACTCAGTCCGCCACAATACTTTTGTCATTTTTATACAATCTGCATCAAAACAAAATAGTTTTTCAGAAAAAATGTCGACATTAATAAATCAAATTATACATGGATCAGTTCTGGTGCTAAACGTTTTCTCTGATGAATGAGTTTGTTTCGCTGCAGATGTCCGGAGTTCAGTGAACGCACCATGCAGAAATGCTCGGCAGCCCTGGGTTCTGTCAATCAAGCTGTTTGTTCGGAGGTTTTAGGGAAATAAAGGGACGGAGGCTGGTGCATGAGACGGGAAGAAGGCGTTTATGGAGCGTAGATCCACTAATGAATCAAAAATAGACTAAAAAAATAACTTTTGTGGAGGGTTCTTGTTGTTACCCACAAAATAAAGAGACTTAAAACAGGCGAAGTCTCTGCATCTCAGTGTGGGACGCTTCATTCTTTGTTCTTGATTATCTCTTTATAACGAGAAATCGATCAAAAAAAAGTAGGGCAGGTCGTTTTCGGCTTCCGTACTCAAGTAAAAAACACACATTATTGATTTAGCTTCAGTTAAAACAATCCTCCTTTTCTGATGTTATTTTAAAATCAAAATTTGAACACAAAGCTGAGCTCACTCTGTTGGAGGAGCTCTGCTGCTCGACGCCGCTGAACTTGAGCTGGTGCTGGGTTCCTCTGCTATTGCTCCTCCATCCAGGAACATGGTTACAGCCATTTCCAGGTTGTTGTTGCATGCTTCAAGCATGTGTTTTCCTACACTCTCTGTGGCCCCTAGAAATGATGGAAACAGATTTTTAGCGTTATTCTGTTAAGCACTCAGGAAGCAAAAAAAAAAAAAAAATCTGTAAAAGTATTTATTATGTTTTCATTCAAGTCAAGCTAATGTGATATAGAAACTTAAAAAAAACATTAAATGTATTATTTCTAGCTAATAACATCAAATAGTAACATAATACATAAAAAACTCAAATAAAAAAAAGAGTACACAGAAAATCCTAATTAATTGAATGCACATGACTTGACATTAATATATGGAGGATAATAATTCAATAACATAAAATTATTAATAATAAAAAAATTATTACAGGTGAAAAACAGTCAAATTGAAAACAAAAACAACACTAGTGACAGTTTACAGTATTATAATTAATTATACTCAATAATTCCAAGCATAACTAAAAGCACATTAATATATTTCATTAAAATAAAAGAACTGTCGAGGCTGGATTTTAATAGTTTTGCTTAAAACACCCGATTTCCCCCCGGTCCCTTCTGCGCATGTCCGTTTCACTTTCCAAGACTAGCAGCAGTCTCTCTACTGAATTTCCTCTTCTCTTCCCGTTAAATAAGTAACGTCTAAAGCGCCATTCATCAATTCTAGGGGATTCGAAATTGTACAGTTGCTCTGTGTCAATATTTTGAGGCAGAAACGGCTTCTATTACAGGGTGGTTATCACGAGAGCCACGGCGGAGGTGACAGTAACGCAACATGAAGCCCTGGTGGTGATGAAGAAGAGTAATGTAGAACCGACGTCCATTCCACACTCCCAGACAAGAGCCCACGGAAGAAGAGAAGAAAAAAACCCTTTCTGGTCTACGAAAACTCTATCTCTAACTAAAACATAAGAGAAAACACACAAAAAATATTAAAAGGTAATATATATATTATTAATGCTAGTCTTAACGCCATTTATATTTTAAAGACTCTCTCAAAAGAGTGGTTGTGCTTTTTTCCTCTGCAAAGCATTGACAGCGCAGGAGGAAGACTTGGAGCCCGTTTAGCCAATCTACGCGCCTCTACAATGATTTAGAGTAAATATACCTTTACTTTAATAAGCACACAAACCGCCCCGAATGTTCAACCGCAAAATAATACTTTCTTTTTACCTGTTATTGCTGTGAATTGTTGTATTAACCCGTTCACCCCCGGAGCTGAGGTGTCTCCGAGCGCCGCCATCTTACCGCCACAAACAACAACACACTTGTGGCGCATGCGCAGCGCCGGCTTTCTGCACGGCGCCAGCTCCGTACGCAACGGCACTCGAGGATTGTGGGTCATGTAGTTATTTCTAGTCCAGTACTTTTCGAGGTCATAAACACAAAAAAATGTATGACATATTTTTTATTGGAATATTCTATCTTTGTTGTAGTGTGTATACACAATTTAAACACCCGTTTAATTGCTGAGCAGGATAATAATACATTATATTTACTCAATTTAAGTAACTTTTGTCCTATACTCTTTACTTTTACTTGAGTACTCAGCTACAATGGGCTTCATATACTTGTAAAATGTGTTCTTGATGCATTATAAATTAGTTTGTAAAATAAAAACAAACAAAAGTCAATTCCAAACTAATATTTTTAGAGTTAAATGGGTAAAACCTCATACAATCTGCTCAAAATAAGGCTTTAAAGGGGTAATAGTTACACTTTTTGAGAGTATAAGATTTTTTTTAAATAAAAATTGTGTTGTTATATTAAAGAAACAATCATCCAAACACACATTCTTTGTTCCAAGTATGTTTTTTTTAACTTTAGCTTTTTCACTCAAGAAAACTATCAAACTTTAGTGGCAACATTTTCTGTTTTTAAATGAAAAGTGATGTGAAAAGAGCTGAAATTATTCACTTCTTGAATTTTATTTTAAAATCCAACCAATTTATAGGTACCTAAAATATCTGGGAAATAAACTAAATAAAAATAATGCTAATAGAAATATCAAAATTACAGATTTTATCCATACATTTTAAATAAAAGTTGTACATTGTAGCTTCTAATCTTTATATGTCTGCTATCAATCAAATAAAATGTTAATGTTATTGCCCACAAATTGTTCAAGGCACAAACTATAACCTAAAAAAGCCAAATTAGATTAAAAATATCTGTATTAATAATAAAAAGAAAACCACGCACTAACATTCCCTTTCATAGGTGTCACTTTATTATTTGCATAATACATTCATTTCAAAAACAGCATTAAATAAGTTGAAAACCTTGAAACTGAGATAAAAAGCTGAAAGCAGTTTTTTTTTGTAAATTTCTCCTGGAGTTGCAGCAACGTCTTTATCTTAATTTTGGTATCTCTCACAAATCGGTTACACTGATTGGCATTAACAAAGATTTACAAAGAGAAGGTGATGGCACCGGCTTAAAAACGTGAGATGTGTAATTGATACATTTTCAAATCCATGGTCTTAGATTTTAAATTCTATGGGTCAGTTCTTAATAAATTGTACATAAAAGGGAATATGCATCAGGGGTATTGGAAATGCATAATAGGATGTCCTAAAATTAAAGCAACACATTAACAAAATTTAAATTTTACTTTTCTTGGACACACAAACCCTTTTTAATTTCAACTTTTTGAAAATTTTTAGTGGCTCAAATTAAAGTAGTGCACTTTCCACCGCTGCTTTCAATGCATCTCTATATTAAGTGACCTTTTAGCTCAGAAGTGTTGAATCATTTATACATAAAAAACTACATACTACAATGAAGACTGCAGAAATATTGTTTCCAGCGAGTCAAACTAACATTGATGGATCTACGATAAAAACACAGCATGAATACTTCAAACCAATTCTACAAGCCAAAAAAATGAGCATGAACTGGTTTATCTTACAATGCGTAAACAATGAGTTCAGTCCTGCAATAATAGGATCAAAGCAAACAAACTCTACATTCAACTTGCGCTTCACAAATTGCATGTTTGAGTTTTCACAAACGGGGGGGAAAAAAGTGTTTTTAATTAAAATGCAACCACACAAATGACAAACCGCCAAACCTGCATGGTTTTACATTCTCATACGCTTAATTTTTGTTCATCAGAAAATGGATTTACTATTCTGGAAAAAAAATAATGGACAAGGCAGTTGATCATCCAAATATGCCTTCATTTCTTAAGCCAGTTAATTAAAAGCTACACTTTTTTTCCTTTTAAAGATAGATTTATGCAAGCAACACTTGTCTGTTTCTTTAAATCAATGAGGTGTAAATATGTAGTCCGTCTTAAGGCTTCGTTGTGGACTAAGTTTGATACCCTGCTCAAGAAATGTTAGAAATGAAGCAAAATAATAATGTTAATATCCAACGAAGCAAATGTTTAGATTGAATTAAAAAAAAAAATACGCATAGCTTACAAAAAGAGCACAGAAACGAGAGCAGCATTTCAAACCCCCAAAAGAAAAGAAAAAAACAGAATGGAAAAAATCCTTAAATGACCATAATGACACACCTAACCTGGAAAAGACCTCAATCCAACTTCAAGTATAGAGACTGCTTTCCTATGTTTTCATGGGCACTGCATATTCGTCTCCCAGATGAAAAGAAAAAAAAAAAGTGCGGAGCAGATATTAAAGTGGAGGGTAGTCGTTTTCATTTTCACAGTTCTACCTTAATAAATACAAGCTTCCACAGAGGAGCACAGATCAGGAGTTGAATGTGTGCATACGTTCGGTGAGCCATAGATACGTTTCGGTGATGGAATGTATATTTTACATGGAGTGACTGGGAAACGGTACGTTTCAAAATGCGTCGGAGAAGGTTGCGTGTGTGTGTGGGGGGGTGGGGGTGCACGGTGAGGTTGGAAAGCGGCTGGCACACTACAGTTTAGAACCGAATGAAGGTGGCGTCGATCTGGCGCACACTGGGCAACGCCAGCATGATCTTTCTCCGATACTGAGGGTCTTTCTGCAGCGGGTTTCTTTCAAGGTAGACGGTTTCCAGAGACTTGGCGTTCTTCAGCTCGTCGAGATCCGACCAGTTTTCTATCTGGTTGTCATTCATCTGTGGAGACATTTAACACAACAATAAAAATCAAGCGTTTACTTAACCATGAAGCACTATCACCGGATTTTCAAATTGTTGCATTTTCCTGAGTGTCATGGGTCCCTGGGTAAAGTCTTACACATCCCAGGAAAGGGTGGGCCAAGAATCCACCATCGTTAT
>NC_050528.1:9743907-9745333 GCF_002922805.2 Oryzias melastigma
TCAGATAGAGTTCCTTCAGGTTGACAAGATTCTGAAGCCCTTCTATTTTAGTAATCCGATTACTCTGAAAACACAAACAAAACTTGAGTTTTCTTGCATTACCTGCGATAATGCTTGTGTGAATGCTTTTCGCTTAAAGTAGTTGCTGAATATGCTGAAGCTTTTTACCGAAAATGGTGACGGAATTTACTTTAACTGCTGAAGGGATTTGCTGAAAATGTAAACGCTAATTGCAAAATGTTAAATTTGGAAATTTTGTTAAAGAACTATGAAAGAGCGCTGAAGTGGCCTAAATTTCTGAAAAATTTGTAGTAAAATTGCTTAAATATCCCCAATAAATGCCATTTTTGCATAAATATTTAGTGTTGCTTAAATATTAGCTTAACTCCAAATTAGCCCAAGAAAACCTTAGTAGATCCCAAATTAGCCAAAAAAAAAAGCTTGCTTGTTGCTGAAATACCAGCTAAACTCCTTAATATCCTAAATTCATCAGTAAACACATTAGTCAAAAACGTTAGCATGTTGCTAAACCAGAAGCTAAACTCTAAATTAGCCTATAAAAACTTTAGCTGATAACGAATTAGCCAAAAACGTTAGCATGTTGCTAAACCAGAAGCTAAACTCTAAATTAGCCTATAAAAACTTTAGCTAATGACGAATTAGCCAAAAACGTTAGCATGTTGCTAAAATAGAAGCTAGACTCTAAATTAGCCTATAAAAACCTCAGCTAATAACGAATTAGCCAAAAACGTTAGCATATTGCTAAAATAGAAGCTAGACTCTAAATTAGCCTGTGAAAACCTCAGCTGATAACAAATTAGCCAAAAACGTTAGCATGTTGCTAAAATATTAGCTACACTCTAAATTAGCCTATAAAAACCTCAGCTAATAACAAATTAACCAAAAACGTTAGCATGTTCCTAAAATAGAAGCTAGACTCTAAATTAGCTGATAAAAACCTCAGCAGATGACAAATTAACCAAAAACGTTAGCATGTTGCTAAAATATTAGCTAGACTCTAAATTAGCCTATAAAAACTTTAGCTAATAACGAATTAGCCAAAAACGTTAGCATGTTGCTAAAATAGAAGCTAGACTCAAAATTAGCCTATAAAAACCTCAGCAGGTGACAAATTAACCAAAAACGTTAGCATGTTCCTAAAATAGAAGCTAAACTGTAAATTAGCTGATAAAAAAACCTCAGCTGATAACGAATTAGCCAAAACCGTTAGCATGTTGCTAAAATAGAAGCTAAACTGTAAATTAGCCTATAAAAACCTCAGCTAATAACGAATTAGCCAAAAACGTTAGCATGTTGCTAAAATACAAGCTAGACTCAAAATTAGCCTATAAAAACCTCAGCTAATAACGAATTAGCCAAAAACGTTAGCATATTGCTAAAATAGAAGCTAGACTCTAAATTAGCC
>NC_050528.1:9747137-9758598 GCF_002922805.2 Oryzias melastigma
GAATTTTGTTGCATTACCTGCGATAATGCTAGATAATGCTTTTTGTAGTTGCTGAATATGCTGAAGCTTTTTACTGAAAATGGTAACGGAATTTACTTTAACTGCTGAAGGGATTTGCTAAAAATGTAAAAGCTATTTGCAAAATGTTAAATTTGCTAAAAAGACTGAAAATCTTGTTAAAGAACTATGAAAGAGCGTTAAAGTTGCCTAAATTTCTGAAAATAATTGTAGCAAAATTGCTTAAAAATCCCTAATAAATGCCATTTTTTCATAAATATTTAGTGTTGCTTAAATACTAGCCCAACTCCAAATTAGCCCCCAAAAAACCTTTGTGGAGCCCAAATTAGCCCAAAAAAGCTAGCTTGTTGCTGAAATACTAGCTAAACTCCTTAATAACCTAAATTCCTCTGTAAACACATTAGTCAAAAACATTAGCATGTTGCTAAAATAGAAGCTAGACTCTAAATTAGCCTATAAAAACCTCAGCTGATAACAAATTAGCTAAAAACGTTAGCATGTTGCTAAAATATTAGCTAGACTCTAAATTAGCCTATAAAAACCTCAGCTAATAACGAATTAGCCAAAAACGTTAGCATGTTGCTAAAATATTAGCTAGACTCTAAATTAGTCTATAGAAATCTCAGCTGATAAGAAATTAGCTAAAAATGTTAGCATGTTGCAAAAATATTAGCTAGACTCTAAATTAGCCTATAAAAACCTCAGCTAAAAACGAATTAGCCAAAAACGTTAGCATGTTGCTAAAATATTAGCTCGACTCTAAATTAGTCTATAGAAATCTCAGCTGATAAGAAATTAGCTAAAAATGTTAGCATGTTGCTAAAATATTAGCTAGACTCTAAATTAGCCTATAAAAACCTCAGCTGATAACTAATTAGCCAAAACGTTAGCCTGTTGGTAAAATTTTAAACCTCAGCTGATAACAAATTAGCCAAAAACATTAGCATTTTGCTAAAATATTAGCTAGACTCTAAATTAGCCTATAAAAACCTCAGCTGATAACAAATTAGCTAAAAACGTTAGCATGTTGCTAAAATATTAGCTAGACTCTAAATTAGCCTATAAAAACCTCAGCTAATAACGAATTAGCCAAAAACGTTAGCATGTTGCTAAAATATTAGCTCGACTCTAAATTAGTCTATAGAAATCTCAGCTGATACGAAATTAGCTAAAAATGTTAGCATGTTGCAAAAATATTAGCTAGACTCTAAATTAGCCTATAAAAACCTCAGCTAATAACGAATTAGCCAAAATCGTTAGCATGTCGCAAAAATATTAGCTCGACTCTAAATTAGCATATAGAAATTTCAGCTGATAACAAATTAGCTAAAAACGTTAGCATGTTGCTAAAATATTAGCTAAACTCCTATTTAGCATAAAAAAAACCTCAGTAAATGCTAAATTAGCAAACAATAAGCTAGGTATAAATTGGTATAAATTTTTGGGAAAATTTCTAAAAGATTAAAACATAGTCCATGCATATTTTTAAAGGCGTGTTGCTAATCTTTAAATTTGAAGACTTTCTCATGCATTTCTTACGGGGCATATTTTGTTAAATATTTTCAAAAACTTTAAAGTTTATGAATACCAAAAATACAAGCAATAATGTCCTGAACAATCTCGATACCAAGATTGGTGAAATCGCTGAAAGTGTAAATGAGTTTTTACGTGCTAAAAAATGTACAAAAAGGAGCAGGAGAATCACAATAATTAATACTAATACTTGTCTTGAAACTCCCAAACAGAAAGGTGAGTGTCAAAGTACCTGAATGCTTAAAATAGAGAGGTTGTGTAAAGCATCCAGGTTCTGAAGCTTATTTATTTTATTGGTGCCGAGAAACAAACTTGTCAACGATGTAAGGCCGTCAAGGTTCTCAATGACCTGTGAAGAAAATAAAACAGCATAAATGTGCGAGAAGGAACTCCAAAGACAAAAAAAATATCCATGGCCCCGTACCCGGATGCGGTTAGAGCCCAGCTCCAGCATCTCCAGGAGGCTGAAATGCTCCAGGCTGGCGATGCTGGTGATTTTGTTGTGAACCAGGAAAAGTTTTTTCAGTCGAGTCAGTCGCTCCAAATTCTCGATCTTCCTCAAAATGTTGAACGAGACGTCGAGCTGCCTGTGGGTTCATTAAAACACATAAAAATCAAACTCCAGAAATATATGTATTAAATTGTGTGCAAGAAATAAGACTTTTTTTTTTTTACTTACTCTAACTCTGTGAGGTTGTCCAGGTTCTCCAGTTTTCGGATCTGATTGTCATAAAGATCTAGTTCTCGCAGTGAGCTCAAGCTCTCCAGGTTTTCTATCTTTTTGATTAAGTTCTGTCGTAGGGAGAGCGTCTGAAAAATAAAAAAAATAGAAAAATATGAAACTAAACAAACGCAAATGGAAACATTTTTCTTTTATTTTACCAAAAAAATCAAAGCACAAACAGGGGTCTGCAACCTTCAAAACTTAAAGAACCATTCGAGTCGGTTTCTCACTGTTAGGAGCCACAAAGTCTTAAATCATGCTTAAAAAAATAAGACTCTGATTTCCACTAATATTTAATTGTTGCTATTATGATAACTATGAATGAAATATTGATTTTTTGTATAAATAAAACATAAAGAAAAAATAGCTCTTTTTCAAAATCTGAAACTGTTTACAACTTTTGACAGAGGTTCACATGAAGTCCTTTCAAAATAAAAGACATCCTATACCACATCTCAATGCAAAAAATGTAGTAATGGGTAGTGTGATGTCAGCAGTAATTAAAATAAAAAAAACTGTTTATTTGACCTTTTGTGGTAAAATAATTGAAACATTTTTTAACCAGAGAGCCACAGTAGAGGGTTAAAAGAGCCACAGGCTGCAGACTCACAGTATAAAACAAAACACTTTTATCTTGTCATTATAAGTGAATTGAAACGACTTACTTTAGCTTTCTGTAGCACCTCAAGTCCTTCAATCTTTCCAATACGACAATGAACAAGATCAACGTCCTGAAGGAAAAAAAAAAAAAAACAACCACTGACTGCAAGTTTTGTGTCGTATGCAACAACACAAATAAAACCACTTCTCTTTTTCTATTCAATGTATAAAGCTAAAAATTGTTGTTTTGTACATTTATGATCACATACAATAATTCAGTAAAAGCTGACTGAAGTAGATTACATTTTTTTATGAATGTACCAACTTACCTCTTCCTCTGGATCCAAAGTTATGGTGTCCATATCAACCGGTGACTCTTCTTTGGCTTTACAGAAAACACAAATATTTTAAGAAAAACCAACCAAACAAATAAAAACTGAAACTTTTTTCTTTTTTTAGAAATTCTGCGACTGTAAGCGTGAAAAATGCTTGTCCTTCCTTTCCCATCATCCCTTTGTTTACACTAACTTACAGCTAATCAAAACCCCAACTTAGCATTAATGGTGCAACAAAAATGACAATAAATAAAATAAAATATCAGAACAATTCAGTCATAAGGTTTTGAGCTAGGATAGGGGTCCAGAGCCACATGTGGCTTTTTTATCTCTCCATGGTGGCTCTCTGGCTGAAGGAAAAATAAAATAATAGCAATTTTTTAAAGTAAGTATTACTTAAGTAGCATAAATGTATGAATGCTCAGTGAGCATCAACACTATAGTGATTCTCCTGGAATTTTCCGTACTTTTTTTGGCCGTAAAAACTCAATTACGATTTCATAAACTTTATAGTTTTTCAAATATGCCCCATAGGAAATGAATAAGAAAGTCTTCAAATTTCAAAATGTTAAGTAGATTTGCAACAAGTCTTTGAATATATTCATGGACTATGTTTTTATTTTTTAGAGTAATTTTCAAAAACCTAATAATTTAGCAACATGCTAATGTTTTTGGCTAATTTGTTATCTACTGGGGTTTTTAGGCCAATTTAGAGTTTAGCTCCTATTTTAGCAACATGCTAACAATTCTGGCTAATTTGTTATTTACTTAAGGTTAATTTAGAGTTTAGTTTCCATTTTAGCTACAGGCTAAAGTTTTTGATACTTTAGATTACTAAGGAATTTTAGGCTATTTTAAAGGTTAACTAGAATTTAATCAACAAGCTAGCCTTTTTTTAGGCTAATTTGGAATTTAGCTAATATTTTAGCAATATGCTAACATTTTGGGGCAATTTGTTATCTATTGGGATTTTTAGGTTGTTTTTGAGGTTAGCTAGTAATTAATCAACAAGCTGAAATTTTTGGCTAATTTGGCGTCAACTAAAGTAATTGCAAAATCACATTTTTTTTTAGATGCTAGTGTCTTTTTTCTGTTTTTGCTTTTGTACGTGCCAAAAACAAGACATAATTCATATTTATATAAAAAAAAAGGTCATGAATGCAGATCCAAATTTCTTAAAGGTTAAAATAAATCTAGGTGGCTCCTTCTATGTTTTGATCAGTTGAAAAAAAGCCCAAATAGCTCTTTTCCTGTCAAAGGTTGCAGACCCCTGAGCTAGGATAAGGAAAACAAACATGGATATTATTTTTCTGCAAGCGAGAAGGGAGTGCAGTAGGCTTTTTTAAATAGAATTTATGTTCGTCTCCTCCTGATTTACCACAATTTGAAAAAAAGAAAACCTGAGAAATGCACTTGTTGTAAAATTAATTCTTGTCATATATGTCCTCATCCTAATAAAATTGCTAAAATAACATGCTCCCAAATCGTGAAACTGTATTTAAAAAAGTATCAATTTCTAAAAAAGCGTGTAACATTCTGATTATTTGATTTTTTAATTAATTATTTTGTTGTTTAAATATGAAGTACTGCCTGAAATCTTCATCAAGAACCCCTGAATGAGATCCACTCATCAGAACAAACATTTTATAGACAAAGTATTCATAAAGTTGATGAATTGTCAGGTGCTTACTTGTTCCAGAGGGCTGGTTGGGATCCACATCCCCATTAATACTCTTCCTCCTTTCATCATCCCCGGATTCTTCGGAATCACCCCTTCTGTCAACTATAACCGACAAAACAAAGGTTTTATTTACTCAAAAGACCATTTTATCTGTGTTTATGTAGGACTGACATTCATCTTTGATTTTATTGAAACAAAGGCCCGTCTCTCTGTTGTGCAGGAGCATTTAAGGTCCGCCTGGTCAACGAGTTCTGGTGGCCACTCGTTAAAATATTTTCGTGTATTAGAGCCAAAGTTGATAAAACACGATGAAAACGTCACATTTTTAAAAATATGTACGCTCAAACAACTCTAAAATGCCTTAAAACCTTTACCAGTCTCCAAAACCTAACTATTTAGTTCGTTTTTGTGCTTTACAAGCACTCACTTTAAAAACTGTTCATCATGCTAGTTAGCTAACAATCCGATGGGAAGCAATTTAGCAGGCTAACGGGTCCAATTTGGTAATATTAATGTCCATATAAATATACGAAACTTAAAAAAAATATGTCTGTTGAAAAAAAGCTTTAACTTCTGAAGAAAATTGGGTCGATAAATAAAATACGTGGCTATTGGCTAACGAAAGATAGCGTCTTGTATGTAGCTTGCTAGCTAGCAAACCTGGGGTGAAGGTATAGTCGAAAACAATGATGCTTTGAGTATAGCCTCACCACGATCTTTACATATTTTAAACAAATGCTTATTTGCTGGGGCCACATCATTAGATCACGATAAAATCTTTGAAAATGTGTATACCCACCTTCCATTTCTTGAAGCTCTCCAACAGACAGAGAAGCCATGTTTAGTGTAAACACTCCTTGACAAGCGCACAACCAATCCAGTGGAGCTCAGTACCTCCGCCAGACACTAGGGGGCGATAAAGCCAAACAGTGGAAATTATGTGTGTTGTGGTTACTTCAAGGACGTGCAAAAAATAAGAGAAACACTAATGGAAATAAAAAATACATTAATTTTACCTACTTAAAGATTGTATAAATATATATAAATATACTAATTGATATATTTTGTGTCATGTTGTGTTTTTAATTAAATCAATTATCAATAAATGTTATTTTTATTGTTCAATTATGTATTTTCTTTGGGAAATTCCACATTAAAAAATGTAAATGTTCCAATTCACAATTTTGTTTTATTGAATTCCATCAGTAATCTAAACCATGTTACAGAACAATTGAACACATACAAAATAGAAAAGATGAGGGACATTTCATCTTAACGGCATATTAAAAATATATTCTATATTAAAAAAACAAACTTAAACATCTGAACAGAAATGTTGATTTTTGATGTGCATGTTGCACAATATCTACAGTGTTTTCTCTTACCTATTGTACTGTGTATATTTTAATAAACAGTTTTTAGAAAAAGGGGAGAGAAATTTTTAACAGCTTTGAAATGACAATATTTTAGCATTATCTTATTTCATAAAAAAACATTCCTCATTCTGCAAACACTTTTGCCTAATTTACCTCTAGCCTATGGTTATTTGGGGAATAAACCTCTTTTAATGTGAAATTTGTGTCTTCTTTATTATAAATGCAATAGAAAACATCTATATCATGAGAGAAATCAAACATATTTTGGTAATAATTGTCCACAAAATATCGTTTATATTAATGAATTCAACGATCATTTCATTTTAAGATTTGGATTATTACCACAAATTAGCTATTTTCCTTTAGTATTATTGAAACTTTTCACACATTTGCAATCTCCATAAATGTTACTTTGATGTGATTTGCTGATGTGAAAAAGAAAATCAAGTTGACCCATTTCTGGATCATATAAACCAGTGGGATTTTAAAGATTTCCTATCTGAAATCTTTCTGTTCTCGTTACATCTGCTTTCTTTCAGGAATCGTTCTAATTTACGATTTTTTTTTTTGCCGCCCTCTGAAAATCTGAGGTCACCACAACAACTTACATAAATGTTCCTTCCTTCTTATAACAAAGCACGCCTGTCTGCGAACTACAGTAGCTGTTTACATTGTCCATTGGCAGACGAGTGAATGTTCTGGACACTATGTGTTCATTACGGTTCAAGCACATGTTTCCTCCAGCAATAAGAAAAAAAAATTCCAACTCAAAGAATCTGACAGAAGCTTTAACATTTAAAATAAAATACCAAATGTTATATTTCTTGGACAATCAAGTTGATTGTTTATTTAAAAAAACATCAGATAAGGTTTGAAAGTTACACATCCGGACTCAGAGTTATACAAAATGTTCCTTGTTATCGTAGAAATGAAGACAAGGGACTGTGTTTTCTAGAGAACCATTAGAAATAAGTTAAACAGGTCAAATTGTCCAAGATTTTTGTGAAAAAGTAAACAAAAAAAGAATAATTGACATGGCAAACAGCAAGAAATGTTAACAGATTAACTCTTGAAATGGTTTATCGTAAAATACTTTTTTTAAGTAAATATATAACCATTAAGAAAATACCTAAAATTACAATGTGTTTTCCAAAATTTAAGATTTTTTTTACTTATTCCAGAAAAGTTAATTTGACAATCAAATGTTTGTGAGCACAAAACTGACAAATATTACCCAACTTTCTGTAAAATAAATTAAATGAAACGTTTCTACATTGTTTTTGACTTGCACTTTTTGTCACTTTATGGTTTTGTCAAAAACATGTCTAACACTAACAAGAAGGAGCAAACTACATTGTATTGACTGCTGGTCTGATTTTAGGATTGGGGTCAAGGATGAAGGATGAGAAGACAGACAGTATTCTTATCTTTTTCAGCTCACGATAATTTATTTCTAGGGGAAAAAAACTTATGAAATAAGACAATCAGATCCCAACATTAATCTGAAATAAGATAAAGCCAACTTAAAAAAAAACAGTATTATATTCACTTCTGATGTGGGGAAAATGTGATAAAGTGCCAAGAGTCTATACTTTTGCTTTTGCTTTTGCTTTTGCTTTTGAACCACTGTTGGTCTCATTTATTTTTGCTATTTTACTGTTTATTAAAATAAAAATACAATTTCATAGGTCTGTCAGTTTTATAACTGTGTCATTCATGGTGATTTATCAGAAATGTACCCACATAATGTGTTTATTCTTTGGATTATTGAAAGCAATAGTATAATTCAGTGTAGTATAGCTGTGATTATATAAACAGTCACCACCAATTAATTAAACAATCGATCAATAATCAATTAAGGGATCCAAAAATAGTCTATTTTGAAAAGATACTTGAAAAACCAAGGCATAAATTAAGTAAAGCAACATATAATGTGACCAAATGATTAAATTAAGATAAAATATTTTTTTTTTTGTATAGTGGGCAAACTTTGAATACTGACGTTCCAAAATAGTTTTATTTTATATTATTTTCAGTAAAATCCCGATGAAGATCGAATTTTCTGGGTACTTTTGAAAGACAGCGAGCTTGGAAAGTGGACGCGACTGCGCAGGCGCGAGCTTTACAGCCAATCAGAAGAGGACATTTAAATAAATAAATAAATAAAAATATCTCGAACCAAAAGTGAAGCTGAGCGGCGGAGGGGTGTGCTCCGTGGTGGATTCCTGTCTGTCCCAGCCCGAAAACAACCTTTGTTCTGTTATATTTGAAAGTCAGGGATATCGTTTTTTTGTTTGTTTGTTTGCACAGAGATGTAGAAGTTTGTCGTAGAAATTTGCATATATTTGTGATAATTTTGTCTTCAACCTTTCAAGAAAATGAGGATCACAGAACTACTCTTTTACTCATTTATTTATTTCCTGTTGTTGAGCCAGTTATCAAAGACTGCTCCGTTTCCTCCTCTAGGTAAGAGAAAACGGTTTTCTACCCAAACCTTAACATTTCTTACTTGAGAAATTGCATTCTTTTTAATTAGCCAAAATACGTTTTAAGTTAAATACAAAACCAACAAAATGCCGGGAAAATTGATTTTAAAAATTGCCTTTTTTTTTAATTCTTAAAATTAGTTTTCTAACATTTTTTTAGACCAAGGTACAAAATGAGGGTCTGAAATATTTTTTTGCAGTAATTTGTTAAATTTTGGCTTTTTTAAAATATATTCTAAAAGGAGTTTTCTAACTTTTCTAAAGCGATGTACAAAATGAGGGTCTGAAATATTTTTTTTTTGCAGTAGTTTGCTAAAATTGTGTATTTTTTACCTTTTAAAAATCAGTTTTCTAACATTATTCTTTTGTTTGCAACTGTTCTTAAATGAAATGTTTTTATTTTCTAACTGTCCTTTTTTTTGGTCACCTCTTGGCCAGGACTCACTTGTAAAATATATTTCTTAATCTCAATGGGACTTCCTGGTTAAATAAAGGTTAATAAAAAAAAAAAAAAGCAAGGCACAAAATGAGTATTTAAATACATTTTTGCAGTAATTTGTCTTTTCTGTGGCTACCATACATCTAAAGATCTGCAAGTTGTGACCTGCAGGTTGTACAGAATACCACCATGCTCTACTGCCTCCCAAAAATCAAGATGGAATTCTTAAGCAAACACACAACAATAAATAAACAACATTTTTTATTGTACAAATAGTCACTTTTTTTTACTGTAATGACTTTTTTAAGTTCATTGATCACATACTCTGGTATTTACTAAAAACATTTTTTGTGTGTGTGTCTCCTTAGATGCCATCATTGTCCAGATCCAGCACTCGGGAGTGGTTGGAGGCAGTTATGTTGCTAAGCAGGTTCTTTTCAATGGTTTGCCTCTGAGCAACACGAGTCGGGAGGTCAGCCACATCCTCCAAAGCTTATCAACTAAAGAACTTTTTCCTTTTAATCGTAGCATCAGTCAGATTCCAGCTTTAAGTAAGTCGTCTTACATTTACAGATGGATTCCATTGTATGATCGTTTAAATGATTTTTCTTTACTGTTTATAGAGGATCACACCATCGTCTGCCATCAAGAGTGCGTTCTAGAGAGTCATCGGCTCCAGTGGAGTGAGCACGTCTTTTATGATGGTGAAGTCTATCTTCGCCTGGAGCCCAACGGCACGTGGACGGCTCTCGTGCCACAAGCGGTGCTCCTCAAGGGGCTTTTGGAGCAGACGGGACGACACGGGGGGTCCGAGAGGACCCGGCTGCAGAACGGTTGCATGCAGCTCATGAAAGAACTGAGACTTCCTGACAAACCGTCAGGTATTTCCTCTCCTGTTTCCAAAAGTGCTTCCTTTTTGTTTGAATTGCTCATTTTTGTTCCTTTTTCTTTAGGTTCAGGAATTGTTTCTACTCGAATTCTTATTCCAGTTTTGGGTGTTGTGGCTTTCGCTGGACTGATTACAGTGAGCATTCTCGTTTCCAAAAATCGAGGTAAGTTGTGTTTTTTGTTTTTTTTGTTTTTGAATTTACTTTTATGGTTCATAAATGGTACTTCTCAAAGCAGGAAAGTCCCATTTTTACAGCAGTTTAGAGTTTGCTATTCAGCATTTATTGTTTTTTTGCAGCCCGCTTCATCACATGATTATCTGAACCGGGTCTTTACTACAAGAAAATGTAAAGCAGCATCATGTGTTTGTCTTTATCTTCTCTCTGTTTAGGTTGGACACACCCTGGAGGTAAGAAAAACAACCACTCGTCTGTTTTTATTCTACTTTTTCTACACTTCTCAGCTGATGTTCTCAGAAGATCGAGAACAAGTTAAATATTACTTAAAAACCACATAACCTCCCTTATGATGTGCGTTTGAGTATTTTTAGTCCAGTCAGGAGTGGTTTTTTTTTGCTGGTAACAGTTTATGAATATTGTAGGTCAACAAAAAATCTGTTCCTGGATATAAAACTTATGTTTTTTTGAGCAAAATAAACTAACTTGCTTTTATAATTCCTTGCAGGTGTTATTGGGTCCCTTATTCATTATCCTGGGAACCTGAATGACTTGGGTCCAGACACAAAAGACAGCGGTTACAGAACTCTGTGACTTTAGGACATCACAAAGGTCAGAGGTCATCAACCTCTGCTGCAGCTTCCTGCTGCATTTCAGAATAAAATATGAGGATTTATTGTAGTAATTATTTTCCTAATTCAAAAACAAAGAGGATGATATAAAATCGAAATAATGCGTGATTAAAAATATGTTTTCCCTCTTTATAGACATCAGAACTGCCAATAAGTGACAGCTGTCTGAGATTTCTATCATTTTTTAACCCGAGGACAGTTAACTTGGAAAATTCTTAGTAAAGTCGTATGTTAAGACAGCAGAATAGTCAATGCTTTGTGGGCAGATTGCTTACTAGAAAACAACTAAATGCTCCAAAACCTTTCCAGATTAATCCCTCAGCTTTTGCTCAAAGATGTCTGGATAGAGATGAGAGAACTGAAGCAGAAAGATGATGTGAGGACTCCGGGTTACATCAGGCGTCAAGTGCCAGTAAAGGAAAAACAAAACACAGAATATCGTGATATTTTTTAAAGTTTACTGATGGTGGATCCTGTCTGCTTTTTTCATCCGTTCAGGAAAATCTAAAATGTTGACATTAATCTTTTTTTTTTTTTTGGAGTCAAAATGTTGCAGTTCTATGGAGCCCAAAC
>NC_050528.1:9758867-9769051 GCF_002922805.2 Oryzias melastigma
TTTTACGTCATCATCCCTTCAGATCCTCCGTACCTTTCGTGGCTCTGTACTGTTGCATGCAAATTAATGTTTTTTTTATAAGAATTCACTGATTTCATAAATTGACAGTTTGTTTATGCTACAAATAGAGACAAATAGCTTCTTTCTATGTCTTAAAAAAGGTTTTTGTGCTTCCCTTATTTTCTTTTTTTGATTTATTTATTTTTTTGTCGTCTCTTAAAGTGTTTGAAGTTGCTGACACCTGACTTATTAGTAAGACCCTTATGCTTGAACATGTAAAAACCCACATACTCCTTTAACCTTACATTGTTGTAATTGCTTCCAAAAATAATCTAATGCAGTTTAAATGTTTAGATGCTCTATTTTAAAGCACTTTAATATGCATGTATTATACTTGACACTGTGGCTTTTATAACATGCTATTTGCACACTAAATAAATGTACTGTACTCACTGTATTTGTTATGAATGTCAATTTTATTGTGAAGAAATGCTTTAAAAAAAACAAAGTTTAAGCTATAAATTTAAGCCGTTTTTGTGAAAGGATTTCATCTTGAGCAACATATCTATAAGCTATTGTAAATCCATGTAATTAAAGGGCAAACACTAACAGCTAAACAAGTTCCTGTTTTGTGTTTCTTCATTTGTTGTAAGACATGTCTTGCTTGTAATTACGTGTTAAAATAAATCGTCTTTGCTTTGTTTCTGTTGCCTCGAGGCTATTTATATAAAACCTAATCAGGCTAAGTTGTGTTTTTTGGATTCAATCAACTTTAATTTAGTTTTTTTTAAACAAAGGTTTGATGAAACATTTGTTTGTAAATGGATGTTGATCAGCTTTTAGTAGTTGATTAATGAGGGTTTATTCCATAGGTGATGTTTACATTGTTCCCTTATTCCAAATGTGCTAAGTACCTCACTGAGTAGATGATGATTTATTTATTTTATTTTATTGCTTTAGTTTTGCTGCAGCTTCTTATCACATGCTTAATTCAAATGTTCTGTAACCAGTATCCATGGAACTCTTATTTTGAAGGCCCAAAGACATTAAGACTGTTTGCTGACTTGTTTGTGGTGCGTTCAATGACTGTAGTTACTTTGATGTTGCTTGAGAAACAGATCTCATCTAAAATGTATAATAAAAACGTGTTAAAATAAAAAAGCTGTTGTTGAATTGATCTAACTGAGGAGAATTTACTGGTCATGTTAGCTAAAAAAGTAAAAATAATCAAAGAATAGCAAGATACCAAACAAATACGTAAATAGATCTTTTGTACCTCATGCTATGAGATAATACTACTCCTTGATTCAGCATCAAAAGAAAAATTTTAATTTTTTAATGCTTTTTCATCTAAAAGATTTTAATTTTAAAATGTTTTTATGTCTTTACTATTTTATGTAAAGCTGTGGAAAATGTGGAAAAGAAGCTTGTCACCATTAAATCTGGTGGTGTGTTAGTCCACGTGCAATCCAAAGTGTAGAGGCTGAAATGGTGAGAGTACAGTTCCCTGAGGGACTCCAGTGCTGCAGACTAACACCAGTCTTAGACACAAATACGTGGACGGTTGGTGAATCCGTGGACTATCCAACTAGTTGTCCATTCATTCCTTCCTCCCTCACACCAGTGCTGCATGGCCGGATGATGTTGAACTTCCTTAAAAAGGCAGAAAACAAGACTCTCACAGCGGTTACAGGGGTCTCTTGGTGTCTTGAGTGACAATCTTTATTTAACAGTTCTGGCTTAACGTTGAAAACTTTGAAAAAAAAAAAATCATCTGATTTCTTGACTGTTTATATTTCTGCCCTAAAGATTCTTGGGTTCATTTTCTCTATATTTACACTAGATTACCCATTTCAACTTTTCATTTTTTTCAAGGATGCTTTTTCACTTCTGGATGAGTCGCCAAATATGCATAAAGGAAATGATCATCAGCTAATTTCTTTAGCATAATGTTTACTTGACACTGAAACATCCTGGTTATAATTTAGGAACTTTACCTAAATGAAATGTAACCTGTTTGCTCATTTAGTTCAACATGTTTCTCATGAGATGAGAACTGCAGCCCTAACAGTGGAGGCTTTATAAGTGTCTCCTTGATTCCACAGCACTTTATTTCATTAGAAAGTTGGATAACTGCAATAAAATGCTCTGAGTTTTTGTTAGGATACCGATAGAGATGCTGTGTGAGGAAGTCTGATGGGGTTGTTCAGGACATGTAAGCCAGTGGTGAGATGTGCTGTAGGTGTGGCAGGGAGTTTAAGGTAGAGGTGGGAGTGCACCAGGGATCAGCTTTGAGCCCCTTCTTGTTTGCTATGATGATGGACAGACTGACAGACAAGGTTAGATAAGAAACTGTGGATCAGGATGTGCAAACATCCTGATTCAGTGTTTGGACACTGAACATCTGGAGAGGTGGAGGTTTGCTGTGAAAAAGAAGGAGGCTCAGCCACAGGATGATCAGAGGTTTATTTGAGAGATTACTCAAGGGGAGCATGGAGGTTACAGGATAAAGAATGTGTAAAACGTTGGATATTTTATTAGTTAACAGCACATATTATCTTGTGCTGCACAATAATGTTTATTTGGCTGCCTAGAGCTGCAGTGAGATGATCCTGTTTGGCACAGAGCGTCTTTTATTTTGAAAATAAGTTGAGGTCCTGTCAAATGTTTAAAAAAAATCACATTTTGAAAGATACTAGATTATTTTTATATTTTTGCTTTTCTTCGTGCCAAAGAATAGAAAAAAAAAATCATATTTATATATATAAAAAACAAGGTCTTGAATGCATGGCTAAAGTAAAACTATGCGGCTCCTTCTAGGTTTTAAACAGCAGAAAGCCAGCCGAAATGGCTCTTTAATTGTTAAAGGTTGCCAACCCGTGGATCGGAGTGGAGCTGAGCCATAGACTTTAAAAACAATTATTAGTTATTTTATATACAGTCTATGAGCAGAGCAGGGACCTTGCTGCTTGTGTGACACACAGAATGTGTTTTCACATTATGTTAAGTTTTAAACTTTAATTTTGAAGGTGCAAATGCCTCCAGGGCGGAGTACCCTTTTCCGCCAGCAGGTGGCGTTTGGCTCTGTGAGACGTTACTGAGACGTTGGCAGCTCTCTGCTTCAATATGACTGAAGCACGGCAAAGAGGAACATCGCTGTCGTCTCATTTCATTTGTCCCTTGTGTTTCACAGGTCGGTAACACAGAAAAAAATGACTTAAAATTGTTAGAAAATGTAAATAGGAAACACATGTGATTGGGAAGTGCCATTTTATGTAATAATTATTACAATTCTGAACAAAGTAAATTGGAAAAGTTATAAATGGCATTTTGAGTCCAATACAAAGTTGATTTAACTGTCTTATTTTAGTAATGATTATTCTGAAGTGCTCCAACATTACTAAAATGTTTCATATTGTTGATATGTACACGGATTAATAACCTGAGTTAATGTTTATATTGTTAAAGTTCATTTTTAAATCCCAAGCTAAAGCTGAAGTCAGAGAATATGCTAGGATGGCAGTTAATGAGCTGTTGTAAATGGCAGTGTTTGGTACATGTGAAGCAGTCCAGCTACAGAATATTTTGGTAAAGAAATATATAGGACAAGGTCAGTGTTATTGAACAATATTATTTGATTTGTTGACTGTACATGATCTGTCTTGCATGGTTATAAAAACTAGAAACAGTTATGTGTAAGCTGATTGTGAAAGAAATACGTGATTGTATTAATAAATATGACTGAAGCACGGCAAAGAGGAACATCGCTGTCGTCTCATTTCATTTGTCCCTTGTGTTTCACAGTTTCATCAGATTTCTATATAACTGTCTACGGGTGTCATCACCTGATACCTGTAACACTTGCCGTAGTACCTTTGACGTCACACTCACAAGCTTTTTCCAATGCATTTTTGCGGCTGCTCCTGATTCTTAACAATTTAAATAAAGAAATACTCAAAGAAGTTTTTTGGCTTTTTTCTTCTTTATCTTCCATCACCAGAAAATTCCACAAGAATTTTAATTGAAGTGTTTTTTTAGGAAACAGATTTGACCTAAAATGTAAAATAAAAACTTTGTCAAAGCTAAAATGCTGCTGCTTTGAGTTTTAGTGTTCTTTATAAATCAAAGCTTCGTTACACAAATATTTCATATCTTTGATTAAACAAAATAATGAAATATGTCCAAAGATAGAAAAATGTGTTCAAAACAAGCTGGAAAAAAAATATTTTTAGGATGGGCTCCTGATAGTTTCACCTAAAATATTCAGTTTATGAATGTATAATGGTATTACTTTATTTACGTGTTTGAAAATCTGTATTTAATTCCACTTTTATTTTCATTTATCGAAATCGCACTCACGTTATATTTATTGGCCAGTAGGTGGCAGCAGAGAAACAGAGAGGAGCCTAATTTTGCCTTGGATCTCCTTAGAGGAAGTGACGTTGACCAATGAATTTGAAGACGTTGTTATGGTGCAAACGGCTGCGCATTCAGCTAACCAATCATATGAGAGGTGTGGGGGTTTTAAACTGTGCCACAGCACACCTGCGGAACTCAAATACACGACGGAGACGAGAGTTGAATGTTTCGCTGTTTTCTACTGGCTTTTCAAAGGTGAGATTAAGATGCAATTGTAATACTTTTTCAAATTTGTTAGCTTGGTAAAATATGTGTTGTTTTATTTATTTATTTATTTATTAAAAGACGTTGTAGCCAAACTAGCTTAGAAATCAGTTAAAAGAAAGTTTAAGGACAGTCATGCTGTCTTTCATTTTGTTTTTTAGATTAAAAACATTTGTATAATTCTGATAAAGTGGTTTACTATTATGCTAACATCCAATTGATCGGATTAGCACCAACCGCTTATCAGGCAAACAAAAGCGAACAATTGAGTAATTTAATCAATTCAAAGTATTTAAATTTCTAAATGTGTTTTTTTCCCCCCCTCATATCTGTGTTAACGTGGATTAGATGGCGCAGTTTGGATTTGAGAACGACATCCACAGTATTTTGAAGCTGGACATGCCCATCATGAACGCTCCCATGGCGAGGTGGCAGAGGAAGGCCAGCTCCTCCAACACATCCAACCTAAGCGGCCTGTCGCCTGGAAAACCCACCAATGTGTCACTGAGTTCTTCTAAAACACCCAGCAAAACACCAGGTTTGGCCTTTAGATTAACAGCTGCAGGATATCTTGTTTAAGAAAAAAAAAGTCTAATAACTTTTATTTTGAAGGTAAAAGTAAGAAAACTCCCTCAAAAATTGGAGGCGATCGCTTCATTCCTACAAGAAACAGCAAACAAATGGATGTGGCAAACTTCCTGCTTACAAAGGAGAACGAACCGTTTGATGCTAACACAGCAGGAAGCACATCAGTAAGTTTTCTCCATGTCTTCATGCTCCCCCAAGTATGAATTTGCTATTAAAAGTTGTTTTGTGTTAAAAGGAAAGTCAAAAAGCTTGGTCTGTATCCCTCAATGGATACAACATTGAAGATGCAAAGATCCTGCACTTTGGGGGAAAGCCGCTAAACGCACCTGAAGGTAACTTCAATGTCTCCTAAAGGTTGACTTTATTTTCTTGTCATCCTCTGTTTCTAAATTCTTGTTTCTCTCTGTCAGGCTACCAAAATAATTTAAAAGTACTCTACAGCCAAGGAACAACACCTGCATCAATGAAGAAGACTAGATACATATCCTCAACTCCTGACAGAATATTAGATGCTCCAGATCTTCGAAATGACTTCTGTAAGTCACCTTTTTCCAATGATAAAATCAGAAAATTTCTTGTATTTAAAGTGTGGTTTATGTTTGTTTCCCGATTAGATTTAAACCTTCTTGACTGGAGCAGTCACAACATACTTGCTGTGGCTCTTCATAACAGCGTGTACCTGTGGGATGCCACTAAAGGTGACATAACCCTTCTGATGAGGATGGAGCATGAGGAGGAATATATCTGTTCACTGTCCTGGACCAAGGATGGAAGTTACCTGGCTGTAGGTACCAGTGACTGCAAAGTTCAGGTATGTCTTTCAGATGTAAATGTATGTCAAATGTGTTGACCTCCTTTAAACTGAACTACTGTCTTCGTCTAAAAACAAGTTTTTGTAAAATGTTTTATTAATTGAGCTTTTCTTTCTTTTTTCTTTTTTTTTATTAGTTATGGGATGTCGAGAATCAGAAGCGTCTGCGCAGCATGTCTAGTCACACAGCAAGAGTCGGCAGTCTCAGTTGGAATGACCATATTCTTTCCAGGTAAATTTTATATAATTGTAAAAACCCATTCACCCCTGCTTCTACTTCTCAAGTAGTGCTGCCACAAACGATTATTTTAATAGTCGACTAATCATAAATCATTTTTTTTCTCCATTAGTCAACTAATCGGGTCATGCGCAAACTGGATGTAAAGCACACATCTTAACCATAATTATCTTTAAAATAACTAAAAGCTAGATATTTAGCATTACCTGTGCTGATAGCTAGATGCTGAAAATGCTGAAGCTGATAGCCGGCTATAATATTAGTTAAATGCCAAATTAGACTAAAAAACTGAAAAAAAAGCCTAAGATGTCCATACAGCTGCAAAAATTAGCTACACTCCAAAATTGCCTAAAAAAACAAAAGCTTAAATTGACCAAAGCAGTTGGCGTACAGCTAAAAATTAGCTAAACTCTAAAACGGCCTAAAAAAGCAAACAAAGCCCAAATTAGCTAGCATGCACCTGGAATATTAGCTGAACTCCAAATTAACCAAAAAATCAAACAGAAAAAAACCCAATTTTACCAAAATGGCTAGCATGTTGCTGAAAATATTAGCTAAACTCCAAATTAGCCTAAAAAATGAAAATGCCAAGTTAGCAGAAACAGCTAGCATCTAGCTGAAAACTTTAGCTAAACTCCAAATTAGCCTAAACAACTTTAATAAAAGCCTAAATAGTCTAAAAAGCTGGCAGAATACCATTATAACTTTCAACTTTACTAATCTCTGACTCCGTATAATATAAAGTAATCGACTATTAAATTAGTATTTAACTATTTTAATAGGCAATTAGTTGTTGATGAGTCGACTAATCGTGGCAGCCCTCCTCTCCAGCCATCGACAGTAACTGTCTGTGTTTTGAACTCCAGTGGCTCCAGATCCGGACACATCCATCACCATGATGTGAGGGTGGCAGACCATCACATCTTCACCCTCACCGCTCACACACAGGAGGTGTGCGGTCTTCAGTGGTCTCCTGATGGCAGATACCTGGCAAGCGGAGGAAATGACAACTTGGTGTGCGTGTGGCCACGCGTGCAAGAGGGCAGTGCCAGTAATGATGCCCAGTTTGTTAACTGCTGGAGTGAACATCAGGGGGCTGTGAAGGTGAGTCGCTGGTCTATTGGAAACATGATGTAAAACAAGAAGTCTTGAGATATATATATATTACATGTTCTTGTGCATTTTTGAAATGGTGGAGAACAAATTAAGCTTATAATTGTTTTTTATGAGTACTTCTTTATTCAAAACCTTGTGAATCAGGAGCTGATGAAAAATGCAGTAAAAAAAAGGAGCATAGTTGTGATGTAGGAAATAAACACAAGCTTCCCTTAAAGTCCCCCTCTGATGGAAAATCGTGTTTTATTTTTTTTTTAAACATGCATTTGTCCCATCTTTCTTATGAAAGAAGGGAAACAAATGTAATAATTTCATTTTTGAGAGTTGGGTTTTTGAGTTGACAGAACAGTATGGCTGGATTGGTCCAATCATTGCTAAGTGTTTTAGCACCAGAATTTTTTTTTTTTTTTGACGCCGCTAATGCTAACTTGAGGCTATAAACTCATGTGTGAACGTCTAAGAGCGACAAGGAGTGGAGGGTTGCTCTGCGGCAACAGAATTGTATTTCTAGTGAACTTCTCCCGCTGTTGAGTCAGAGGTGTTGCAGAACAAAAACACGTGAGGTTGAGGCCTTGGGGTCAAAAATAAGTGGGGGGAGCGGTTCTTTGGACATTCCAGGAGAAACAATGGAAATATTTAAAGAATTTTAGGTGTAAATCTTCAGCAGTTAAAAAGACTTTTTTTTTTTTTTCTTTTTTCTTTTTTAATTAAATCGGTATTGCAACACAGATGTAATTTAATTGTGTTTGTGTCTGTTCTTCATAGGCGTTGGCCTGGTGTCCATGGCAGTCGAATGTCCTGGCGTCAGGAGGGGGCACCAGCGATCGCCACATCCGCATTTGGAATGTTAACAGTGGCTCCTGCATCAGCTCACACGACACACAGTCCCAGGTATGGAATATGCTTCAGAATACCAAAATGACAGATTAATGGATGTAACTTCTTAGATTTCAAGTCCACTAACACATTGTTGAACAACTTCATAAAAAGAATATATCATGACCACAATCGAGCCTCTTTTAGAAAAAATTTCCTTATTTAAATTGTCAATCTGCATTAATTAAAGCTTATTCAAGATGTCTTATATGGCCTGTTCTACCCAAAGTAAAATAAACTAATCTTAAAGTAATTGATAAATTCCATCCTGTCTCTGAATTTCTTCATAACAGATTTAATATCATTTTACTTTTAGGGAAATGCCGTATTCTCTTCAAGTGGAGAGGTACCAAGCCCTCCTTTCCATGTTTCATTAATGAGTTTAAATCATTTTATTTCTCAATGAAAAGATTATAATCCTGGGAAGCTGAGAAATTGATTTCAACACAAATTTCCCTGCGGGAGCTATTCTAGTTTCTTTCCTGTGCTAACAATAGGCTAACAATATTTTCTTTCTTTTTTCCCCCCTTAAAATGACCTGTATCTGCATGTGTTGATCGCAGCTGAGACTGATTTATATATGCGCCTGTGTGTGTGTACTAGTGTTCATCCCCTGCTGGAGTTTGTATTTTTGTCATTATGTTCAATTAAAAAAATGTTTTAGAAACCCTAAGCATGCGCCTTTTATTTATTTTTTAAAACATCTTTTTTTTGCTTAATTTGTCTTCTCTCCCAGATCTCGTCGTTGGTGTTTGCACCCAACTACAAGGAGCTGGTTTCTGCACATGGATACGCCCACAACAACGTTGTCATCTGGAAATACCCCTCTTTTTCCAAAGTGGCTGAGCTCAATGGCAAGTAACAGTTTTGATTCGAACACTTCAATGTAAAGTTGCACACGAGTTGGAGACTTTTTCAATCCAGTGACTCGCATAATGCTCAGAAGACATGAAAGGTTTTCATCATACAATGTTTGAAATGAGATGATGTCAATTTCTACTGGAGCAGAGGTCTGCGACCTGCATCTCCAGAGCCACATGAGGCTCTCTGGTTGAAGAAAAATAGAAAAGTATTTTTTAAAGTTAGAATTAATTAACATTCAGTGTGGGATTTATTTCAAGCATTTACACTGTTGTGATCTTGTTTCTCTTTATTGTGTGAATGCTAAGAATTCACACTAGAGTGATTCTCCTGCTCCTTTCCGTATGTTTTTCAGCATGAGAAAATTCAATCACACTTTTAACGATTTCAACAATCTTTGTATCAACGTTCAGCTTGTTTAGGAAATTACTGCTTGTATTTTTTTTCTATTCATAAACATAATAGTTTTTAAGGTATTGAGTAAAATATGCCCCATAGGAAATGAATGAGTCTTCAATTTTCAAAATGTTAAGTAAATTAGCAACAAGCCTTTGAAAATATTCATGGGCTATGTTTTCATCTTTTATAGTAATTTAAAAAAAAAATGTGGAGTTTACCAAATATTTTAGCAACATGCTAACATTTTTGGCTAATTTGTTATTTACTGGGGTTTTAGGCTAATTTATAGTTTGGCTTATATTTTAGCTACAGGCTAACATATTCAACTAATTTGGTTTACTGATGAATTTTAGGCTATTTTGGAGCTTAGTTAGTAATCAAGTTACAAGCTAGCTTTTCTTTTGCTCAATTTGACCTCTACAGAGTTTTTTTTTTATGCTAATTTGGAGTTTAGCTAATATTTATCAACATGCTAACGTTTGAGTAATTCATCTACTGGGGTTTTTAGGCTAATCTAGAGTTTAGCCTCTATTTTAGCAACAGGCTAACATTTTCATCTAATTTGGTTTACTGATGAATTTTAGGGTATTTTGGAGCTTAGCTAGTAATTAAGTAACAAGCTAGCTTTTTTTTGCTCAATTTGATCTCTACAAAGTTTTTTTTTTTTTTTTT
>NC_050528.1:9769088-9779706 GCF_002922805.2 Oryzias melastigma
AATGTTTATGGCTAGTTTGTTATCTACTGGGGTTTTTAGGCTAATCTAGAGTTTAGCCTCTATTTTAGCAACAAACTAAAGACGAATTTAGTTCACTGAAGATTAGCAAGTTATTAACCAACATGCTTCCTTTTTGGCTAATTTCGCAGCTACTAAGGTTGAAGGTAAAAACGTAAACAAAAAAATCATGTTTTGGGAGATGCTAATTTCTTCTATTTTTGCTTTTGTTTGTGCAAAATTTAGACAGAATTCATATTAAAAATCCAAATGTCTTAAAGGCTAAAATGAATCTATGAGGCTCCTTTTAGGTTTTGATCAATAGAAAACAAGCCCAATTGGCTATTTTACTGTTGAAGGTTGCTGACCTCTGTACTAGAGCCTACATTTATGGGAACTTTTAAACCACATTGTGCACGTTTTGCAGTCTTTCAGATGGAAACGCTACAAACGGATTACCCAAACTGTATCCTAACGTTTGGGTCATTTTACAACCTGGTGGTTATAATTTGTTGCTTCATTGTCTTCGGTTTAGGGCACGAGGACAGAGTTCTCAACGTCATTCTGAGCCCTGACTGCTCCACCATTGCCAGCGTCGCTGGAGACGAAACCATTCGCCTGTGGAAGAGCTTTGAATTGGATCCTGTGAAGAAGAAGGCAAAAGAGAGGTTGACCAAATCGACTAGCAGTGGGTTTCATCAATCGATTCGATAAATCACTATTTAGTTTTATTGTTAGTGTTTTTGCTGATTCTCTGAGGTAACCGACAAACCCATTTCATCAAATGGGTTCTTCTTGAAAGTATTTGTTCAACTTGAATATTGTTTTTTTTACTTCAATAAACTGATTTAAACATTAGCAGGTATAATTTGTAAGTTTATTTTGACTTGTGAAGTTGGCTTTTATTTTGCATGAACCCTCAGTCTCTGCACTGAAAGGAATGACAGTTCGAATAGTATATTTTAAAATGGTAGATTTCAGAAAGTTCACATTTTTGGTGTGAAAAATCTTTGGAATAATTTTTCTTTTAAGCCTTTAACAATATTTTGACCTTGTCTGTTTTGGGATGTATACATTTGTCTCTACTTGAGTGTTCTTTGTAAATTTAACTTTTGCATAAAATATTTACAACTTTTCTTGGAGAATTTTGGTTTATTGTGCAACTTGTTAATGGAAAGCTCAGGTTTTACTAACAAATCAGGCTTTGCTACAACTGTTAAAATCTTTTCTAGTGACTTCTCTGCCTTTTCAGTAGTTTTCAAATACTTCCACTAGATGGCGCATTTCAACCTTTCATCTCATGTTAGATGAAAACCTTTAAACACGGATAGGGGATTCACTGAACCAGTTTCATGAAAATTGTAGCCCACATTTGTCTCATTTAAAGAAAAAAAGTTCAATTAAAAGGACATCAAGTGTCATTTTATTAACCTATTGCATTGAGTACAGACAACAGCATCACATCTGCCTGGACTTGTTAAGTACAGCAGTGACATGCCAAAAATGCCTTAATACTGTAATATACAGTATAACATTCCTCCAAACAGAAAATGAGGCAGGGTGTGCACACCATGACTGCTTTCCAAAGGACCAACCTTTACCTAAAACATTTTATTTCAAAAGATAAATAAAAAGGAAAAAACTAAATACATTTACAATGAATCTCTTTTGCATGAATGTAATAGCAATTATTTACATGTTCTAGTCTTCAGTGGAATCAGTGCCATACTCCCATGCAACAAAGGCCATGCAAACCAAACAGTGCTGCAGGACGCGCCTGAGCAGAAGAATACTATCAGTGAGCACCAATTTTCAGTGTCTTACACAGTTATGCATCATCTTACATCGTGTTGCAAAAAGAGATCAGTGGCAATCAGTATGCCAATCATATCCCCCTATTGTGAATATTTCACAGAAGACTAGAATTGCATACAAAATCTGAGGTAATTTCTGCCACTCAAATATGCCACAAGCTAAGACTGATTAATTGCATATTCAAGGTGGAAAACTAAAAGAACTCATTGCCTCCTTGTTCAAAAAAAAGTTATATTTCCTTCACTTTCCCAATGATGCATCTACCATTGGAGTAATGGGGAGCATTCCCATTCTGGAAGTGTTTCCCGTTGGCCACCACAGTGTGGGAGTCACTGACGGAGCCGTTCTGCTTCGGCTTGTGCTCCACGATGGGGAGCCGGTTGCCCTTGATGTAGGCCTGCACCCAAAAGTTGGCGAAGAGGAAGAAGAAGAGGACTCCGTAAATCCAGATGAGGTGAATCCACAAGGGAACCTGGTAGTCGCACTCCTCCATGAAGTAGTACTGGCTGATATGAATGGAAACCAGAATGAACTGCGTCTGGGAAAAATGTAAAGAGACAAAATGTAAGAAGACATAAATATATTCTTTGAAATATCTTTGAAGAAAGGAGCCTTACAAGTTGGATGGCAGTCATGTGTTTCTTCCACCACAGGTACTTCTGAAAGCGAGGCCCTGCAGCAGACAGTCCATAGTACGAGTACATGATCACATGGACCACAGAGTTGACCATGGCATGGAAGGATCCCATTCCTCCAGCTTCAAAAAAAAAAAAAAAAAAAAAAAGTTAGCTGAAATTGAATGTGATTTATCAACTTTTGCCATGTATTTAGTAGAGAAAAGTAGGGCTGGGTTGATAAAATTTAATCGATTTAAGCTGAATAGATCAATGGATTTATAACTTTAGCACATAAAGTTAAGTCAATTAGCTTGATGCTAACACTTAATGGAATTTCCCATTGGACAGCTAATGCTAAGTCGACCTAAACATACATTTCTGACTAAATGAACATCTTTATAAACTCAAAGGCATGAATTTTCCAAAAATCTTTTAAGAAAATATTTTAAAAAGTAGCCATTTCTGGTCCAAGCATCGTTTTTTTTTTCTTCTTGGAAAAAAAAAAAAAAAAATACTGCTAAAGTGCGATCGCCACCTGGTGGTCAAACTGAAACGCCCTCCAGGAGAAGCAGAACAATGTCTACAATGTTCTGCTTTGGAGAAACAATGTAACACTGTATGCTATTTACAATCTCATTATTTCACTAATTCATTTTACAGTATAAACTGTTTCAGATTAATACAAATATATTCAAAACATATCTATAGATTATTCATAATTTTTCTAAACAAATATGAATAAATCTGTAAACTAAAAATTGAATTGAGTGGATTGAAAGAATGAAAAAAAAAAATGGACTTGAATCGATTAATAGTTTCTGGAAATCCTTATTAATACACAACTCTGGAGAAAAGGCTCACCGGGGGTCAGGGTGACGCCCCACCACCATGTCCAGGGCATGAAAGAGTGATGGAAGACGTGAAGAAATGTGATCTGACTTTGCTTCTTTCTCAGCACAAAAAACACCTAAAACAAATGAAGTGTTTGGATTATTAAACATAAATCATTGAATAAAGTGAGCGGATTAAATAAACAGGTCAAATAAAGGTTCTTACCGTGTCGAGAAGTTCAACAAACTTTGAAAAATAGAACAGCCAAGCTACTCGGATCATCTGTGGAGAAAGTAAACAGGTGCCACGTCAAATACGGGAATGATTTTTTGAAGAATTTCAGAAGTATCGCGCATGGGTGCCCAAAGCGAAGGCCGCCAGAGGTTATCTTTTGGGGTCAAGTGTCTTGTAAAAACCCCCTTACTCGTTTCCCATTGATTCTCTATGGCACGTGTCAAAGTCAAGGCCCGGGGGCCGGATCCGGCCCTCCAGATCATTTTATTTTGTCGTTATTAGTGGCCCGATGTTATCTTGCGTTTATTTCTAACTTGTATAAATTGATATATACATATTTTATGGAGAGTAAAATATTGAAAATTATTTTTTCTGGAATAATATTCCTGCCTGTTTTTATTCCAAGTTATGCAAAAATGAAAGTTGTAAAAATTTTGTTTTAGAGTGTTAAATATTTATCATATTTTGGCTCATTTTGGTCCTTGCTCTATGGTGTTCCACAACTCTACAGCTGTAATACACTTTCGGCCTCCAGGCGGCGCTGTTAGCACTTCCTTTGCCTGTGGCTATGAGTGAGAAAACCCCCAAGTGAGTCAGCCCTGGGCTTTTTTTTGTGTGTAAGAAATTCCCAAAAGCCTTCACGGTCACTTCCGATGCTTTTAGCGGCCTTTTTTAGCGAGCGACAACGGCAAACGGATAAAGTCAAAAAACCAGCTCCACGTCTCTCATTAGGATCCCAGTTTGCTGTTTTTACTTAGAAAAAAAGTTTGTTTTTAAATTGAAAATGGCCAGTTTTTTGCTGTGAAAGGTGCCAAACATAAATGTTATTTACTTTTTATTCTCACTAATATGTGTCAGATTTTAGTCCTTTGAGCGTAAAAGTTTGGGCACCCCTGATATGGCGGTTTGTCGTCTCACCCTGAGAGCCTGTGGGCTGCTGGTGGGGTCGATGAGGTCGCATCTCCACGTGAAGGTGGTGGCCCATCCAGACATCAAGAACTGTGCATCAAAATTAACAAATTATTGATTTCTTGTGAAAAAAAAAAAAAAAAAAAAACACTTAAATGAGTTAGAGAATCTTTTGTACCTCATACACAATGTAGGCATTCAGTAAAACCATGCTGAGGTTGTAGATGATCATCGCTCTGTTGAGACCGAAAGGTTTGCGGTTTGCCATCAGGCGGGGTCCGACGTACACTACCAAAGCGACGTAGGTCACCAGGATGGTGGTCATTTGCACGGGGCTCTGCATCAGCGGATAGTCCCTGACCCTGGAATCTGGAACATGCACACACCCTTGTTAGTGACTCGATGGGTGACACAATCACAAACATCTGGGCGGGTTTTCAAAGCAGCAATTTCCAACACGTGACGAATAAAAATGATTTTTCCTTGCTGAAGACACTCACCAATTCTCGACTGAAGATAGCCGTGGAACTTTACAACACTGGAGATGGCTTTGTGCAGCATGGCAGCAGCTTTTGTTTATCCAAACTAAAAAAAAAAAAAAAAATTAAAAAGGAGAATTTTGCTTTTGTTAACACACAGATGAAGGTAAAAGCTTCAAAACCACATGTACACCTGCTGCCCCAATGACTGAACAAACAGGAGACAGCTGCAGAGCATAATCAAACTGCCACAATCAAACAGCTACACATGGAAAATATTTTAAAAAAGCTTCCCACCCAACCCAGGGCGTTTCTTTTGTATATTTTCTTAAAAAATGTTTTGGTAGCTAGTCATCTTAAAGCACTGAACCGACTATGAAGCTAAGCTGACTAACTTAGCGAGTCAAACAGGTGAGTCAAAGGACTTGCGCCATACACTTGACCAACCAAGAGATACGCAAGATGTGATGTTAGATGGAGTTCATTTTAAGCTAATCACAGAGAGAAACTGAAGCTTTCACACAAACAAGTTGTTGAGATGACGACTCACTCTATGAATGGAAGTCCTGGGCTCCCCTGGTTGAGGAGGAAGGCAGCCACTCAGCCAGAACAGTCAGCCCTCTGTCTGGAGGATCCACTGGAAGCGGTGAGAGTCAGCAGGTAAACAGGAAACCTGAAGTGTGGGCGGTAGACTCCACTTGTCCTCAGAGCTGAAGCCTCCTCATGAAAGAGCAAACACGAGCGGATGAATCTCTGAGCCAGGAGAGACAAGAAAGGCGTGTGAAAGTGACTGATCAGCTGCGGTAACTATGGGACCGGCCACATTCGGCTCAATTTAAACCCCATGGCAACTACTACAGCCCATGAAAGTTTCACAGCCACACCCTGTTTCACTGCCAAGCTCCACCCTTCTGTGCTCACGCAGCTCGCTGGTGATTGGAGTGGCTATGGAGGGGATGTGGCCACAGAGATAGAACCAATATTCCACAGATCAGAGATCATCTGGTCAGTAGCATTAAAAAAGTATACATTTAAAGAACAGCTATTTGGGAGAAATGAAACTTAAAGGGCTTTAACACTAAAAAAACGTGGTAAAAGTTTCTCTGGAGGCTTCCGCTGGTCAGGATTTGGGTTAAAGGTTGAATCAGACACGATGGATCCACTAAATAACCAACTTGACATTTGGTGTTGCTCAACCTCACCTGGGTTGTAGCTTAAAGGCTTGGTTCCTATCTGACAGGCTCTCCAGCGCCTCTGGTTTTACCTGTTCTCCAAGCGAGATGGGTGTGAGGGCTGGATGGAGCTTTCCTGTGCAGCTCGTGAGCTGGACAAAAGGCCGGCTGGAATGGATGGCATCCGTGCACGAGACGTAAGAGGGGAGGAGGGTCACTGTTTACATATTGCTGCACATGTAGGGAACATGAGGGTAAAAGATCCGAAATATTGCACAATAAAATCTAGTTTTTTTTTGTCCAAAATTAAAACTTGACCTACAACTTTTTAATGCCCACTTTCAGGTTTTTTTGTAACTGTCTTTGTCTGCAGTTTCACTCTCAAACGGCTAATTCAACATGTGAGATTATGTCAGGGGTCTGCAACATGCGGCTCTTTTATCCCTTTATTTGTGGCTCTTTAGCTTTAATGAATAATGTTAACGACTGAATACATAGTATATTAGTTATTTAAGTTTTGTCATTTCTGCTTAGATTTTTTACGTCAAACAAATAAGCAAAAAAAAAGTGTATTTACAGTCAGAAATTCTTCTTTAAATTTGTGCTTTTAATGTATATTTTTTAATGTATATATTTTTAGTGCCCCATATTGTTAGAAAAATACATTAAGGGCCACTTAACCAGCTCTGAATTAATTGTAGTTAATTGGATCTATGAATTTAAGGCGAAGATGCACCACAAAAGGTCAAATAAATTGTTTTTTTTTGTTTTTTGTTTAAACGACTGCTATCACACTGCCCATCACTACATTTTCTGCAGAGATTTGATACAGGATGTCCTTTATTTTGAAAGGACTTCATGTAAACCTCTGTCAAAAGTTAGAAACAGGTTCATATTTTGAAAAAAAAGTCATTTTCTCTTTATTTTTATGTTTGATTTATACCAAAAATCAACATTTCATCATAATAGCAACAATTAAATCAGTGTTTTATTTTTCTAAAGCATGATTTAAGACTTTGTGGCTCCTTTACGGTGGTAGTCGGTGAGAAACAGACTCGAATTGCTCTTTAAGTTTTGAAGTTAGTCAAATAAAAGTCTCAAAACTTTGTTTTATTTTGGTAAATTACATTAAAGTTGTTAAAGTTTTGAACAAATGCAGTTTAAAATGATTGAAAATGATTTAGAGTTATGTGTTTATGCCAATAAAAAGCAGTTTATTCTAAATAATTTGAGATTATTTTTTTAAATAAATAGATTCTACAAAATGTTTATATCTGAGAGTAAAAAGGGAAAAAATGATGGTGGCACACCAAAATTCTAATGATAAAAAACTTAATGTTTGACCTTTTTTGACCCAAGGTGGGTTTTATTTTGAAAGGAACTAGCGCTGCTCTCAAAAATAAGAGAAGTACAACTGTTTTATACATATAAACATATAGACACTGTTGTAATTTAATTATTGTAATATTTAAGTTAAATTTAGAAAATTAGTTGACAAAAAAACATAAATATTGTGCATTTTTTTGACGTGTTCTTATCTGTAAAAATGAGACCTTTAGCTTTAAAGGTTGCAGACCCCTGGACTAAGCAAACATCCTGTTGTATGCCATGGAAGTTAATATTGACATGCATGTTGAGTAAACAAAATGACAGTTTCAAAACTTTCAAAAATGTGCAGACGAGCAGCTTTGGAACAATGAGCTGTTCTTCAACCGGTAGGATGTGGACAAAAGCCATTTCATTGAGAGAGGGTAAAACATTTAAATTGAGCAGGAATGTTATAGCTCGATTTTTGTTGCTTTGTTTGTGCTTAAATCTCCTCACAACACGTTCTTTGTGCTCCTGTGTTCATTTAATATCGCCTCTGCTGAATCCAGCTCAATCAAATTTGTGAGACCATTTAAAATGAAGCTCTCAGGTCTGCAGAAAAAGCACATAATCTTTCAGTATCCTACGATTGTGACGGTTTGATTAGCAGCAGGGGGGAAATTCAAACAACAAATACAGCTTGAACATGTGTATGTTTATGAGATACCTGTTACTTAACAGAGAAGGGTTCTCACATGGCCTCCAAAAGCACCGAAATGCATGGAATGTGTTACCTTTGCAAAGCTGAGTGTTGCATAATCCAGTGTAAAGCTGTGCAGTTCACTGTGGTGAAAATGGTGCAAAATTCAGGGGTCGATTTGATGCAAAATGTGCAGCATTTCAATAAAAACTATTATTGTTTCATTATAGTAAAATCCAGAGAAAGAGGAATGTTGGCAGGAAATAAAAGCTTTCTAGGATTGGCTTCTATTTGTTGATCTGCACAATTCTCCTTAAAAGTAAAAACATAATGAAAATGTTTTCATGAATGGAAGATTCCTTTTAGATAAGAGGTTTTCCTTCTGTCAGTTGGAGCTGATTAAATGTCACTTTCAAGATTTCCTTAGTTCTATGTAAGCTTGTCTAAACAACACACACAATTAACTTATATTTTTAGGGTTCAGAGACAAAAGTCATGGCTTATATTTATATTTTATTAAACCGAAATAGTAGATTTTATTAAATGTGAGTTTTTAAAGTATGTGCACAGCCTCAAGGAAATAAGAGGGTATGTCAAATATTTAGCTAAAACAAGTAATTTTCCCATTTCAATTGTTTTCCGTCCAAAAAATCAATCATTTCAGGACTTTTGAAAAACAGAAAATCTTACCGTCAGTTACTGTGCTGGAAAATTCAAGGCTGGAAGCAAAAACAAAATATCCCAAACCTGATAATAAATCATCTTAATCTGTTCTTTCTGGCTTCCTAATATAAACAATTGCATATTTTTGTGATTCTCCTGCATCTTTCTGTTCGTTTTTCAGCACGTAAAAACACACACATTCAGCAATATTGATATGAAAACGTTCAGCTTATTCACAACATTACTGCTTGTAATTTTGGTATTCATAAACTTCATAGTTTTTGAAATATTGAGCAAAATATGCACCATAGGAAATAAATAAGAAAAATTTTAAGTAGATTAGGAACAAGCCTTTATGGGGTTATGTTTTCACCTTTAATAGTAATTTCCAAACATTTTGGAGTTTCCCTAAATATTTTAGCAACAAGCTAACGTTTTTGGCTAATTTGTTGTCTACCAGGGTTTCTTAGGCTAATTTTGAATTTAGCTTCTATTTTAGCAACAGGCTAACATTCATGAATAATTTAGTTAACTGAGAAATTGTAGGTAATTTTGGAGTTTAGCTAGTATACATGCAACGAGCTAGATTTGTTTTGGCTAATCTGGCATCTACAGAAGTATTTTTATGCTAATTTTGAGTTTAGCTAATATTTAAGCTAATATTTAAGCAACATGCTAACGTGTTTGGCTAATTTGTTATATACTGAGGGTTTTGTAAGTTAATTTAGAATTTAGCTTCTGTTTCAGCAACAGGCTAACGTTTTTGACTATTTTAGTTAGTTTAATGGGGAGTTTTAGGTTATTTTAGAGTGTAGCAAATGTTAAGCAACAAGCTAGCTTTTTTGGCTAATATGCCATGTACTGGGTTTTTTTGGGTCAAATTTTGAGTTTAGCTAATATTCAAGCAAGATGCTAATGTGTTTGGCTAATTTGTTATATACTGAGGGTTTTATAAGCTAATTTAGAATTTAGCTTCTATTTCAGCAACAGGCTAACATTTTTGACTAATTTAGTTGGTTTAATGAGGAGTTTTAGGTTATTTTGTAGCAAATGTTAAGCAACAAGCTAGCTTTTTTGGCTAATATGGCATCTACTGAGTTTTGGGGGGCAAATTTGGAGTTTAGCTCATATTTCAGCAATACACTAAATATTTTTTTTGCAAAATTGGCATGTATTAAATCAAATTTACAACAATCTTTTCAGAAATGTAGGTAAACTTCAGCACTCTTTCATAGTTCTTTAACAAAATTTCCAGTATTTAAGCAAATTTCCCATTTTGCAAATAACTTTTGCATTTTCAGCAAATCTCTTCAGCAATTAAAGTAAATTGAATGACAATTTTCAGCAAAAAGCATTCTCTTATCGCTTTTCTAGTTTTTATTTCTTTGGAAAACGTCCATGTTTAAGAAAAAAAAAGTCATATTTGGTTTTCCTGTCACTGTACGGCATGTAAACATGGTGTCAGTTACTGAAAACCTGAAGTTTCTGATTGAATAAAATGATTGCTTATCTTTGGAGAATTTCCATGTCTGGCTATTAGAGATAATTGTGTCTTCATAGTTTGTCCCCAAAGACTCTTACATTTGATCATTTGATGAAGCTAAAAACAACCAGAAAAACTGTTGCTTTTTATTTAAAACTTATCTAAATATCAATGTAAGTGAAGGGATAAAGAAAGCGTTTGTAGTTGATAAAAAGTATTTTCCAGAAACATATCAGCTGATTTGGACAAGGACTTTTCCTCGCCTCGGAGCTTTATCTTAACATTGTTAAAGGAGGGTTTGTCTGCCTTTTTTTCTACCTCCAAACTCTCGTCACCCTGTACTTACCAACACTTCAGCTCAAGCTTGGAGTTTTGAAAGCTTCCCGGTACAGTGGCAACAAGTTTTAGTA
>NC_050528.1:9779756-9825740 GCF_002922805.2 Oryzias melastigma
TGTTCCTTTATTTTGCCTGTTCCAGACAACTGTCCTTGCTTGGCATCAGATACATTTTGATACCATTAATGTTCAACTTGTTTGCATCTTCATTTTCTTCACTCACACGGAAAAATCAAATGTGTGCAAAAAAACAAACTGCAGAAATCTCCGTCTAGTTTGTGTTTGTTTATCTTTGTTTAAAGTGCAAGAATTTCATATCTTGAAAAACAATCCTGTCCCACGGGTCAAAGAGACCTTTTTGACCTCACAGGTACTACACACACAGTTGTTGGGTAACTGAACACCCGTACCAAAACCTTGTCATTTTATTGTGTCTTTATTTTTGGTTTAACTTTATTGTGTTAACAAAAGTGATCAAAGGAAGAAAAATCTATAAAAGTCACGAAGAAACAGCTTATTTCTAAAATTGAACTGGAAGAATTAATTTAAAAAAGCCTGTTTTATTATTGTTCATGCATTAGGTAATCGTTTCGGCTGAAAAATAAGGGAGTTTAAGGGAGTATTTGACAAGCTGGCAAAACCTTTCTATTGAAAAGGGTGACAAAGAATATATTTGAGACACAACAAGAAGCAAACGTCTAAAAACTGAACTGAATTATAAATCCAAGTTCACAAATGTATGATAAACTTTGAAAAAGTAACTTTTTTTTCAAATGTGTTTTTTATTTTTTGCTTAAAAAATTTGCTCAAAACTCTACACATACTTGTGGAAAAGTTAAAACGTTATGGAAAATTTACCCTTACAAGCAAAAAGTAAAAAGTTGTTTTTCTCATTTACACACTTGTCAATTTAAATATTAAAACATGCAAATCTGTGGAGGCAAGGCCTTCTTTCATCCAATGCTGTCCTTCAAAAAATAATTCAGGAATTCCGCTGGAGGAATGTGAAACATTCAGGCTGCAGCCTTCCGAGATGGAAAAAAACAAGAGAAGGTTCTTGAATAACACGGTGAGAGTAATTTAATTATTTTATTCTGAAAAAAAAAGCTAGTCTGTGGATATATAAACACTTTTTATCATGGATGATTTTAAAAAGCAAAGCTTGCATACAAATAGACTGGTTTCATCAGTATTAACAAAACAACAGGACTTCTTTTAGAGCTTTTTTTGGAGTCAGTGTGGTTCTTATGTGATCACAATATAGATTTATTTAGGGGAAAAAAAATAAATAATTAACAAATAAATATAGAATATAATAAATAATTAGACATCCTAACTGCTGCTAGGGGGAAATACATATTTTAAATTGAATCAAGCAAATTGATTTTCAAAATAAAACAAGCTCAACTTAATTATTTTAATTTAATCTTATTATCTTTGTTAAACTCTAATGCAAATTTGCTGTTAAAATTTTTTACTTTAAAGCCTGCATGTTTTTCTTATTTTAGATAATAATTTTTGGATACAGTTAAACACAATTATCTTTAATACATATAAATAAATATAAAATATTAAAAAAAATAATTATAACTGCTTTGCTGCATCAACTTTAAAGGTAAAGGGGTTAACTGAGGTCAACTGGAGACTTTTTCCACTAGTAAAAAAAAGTGAGAAACAGCGGCCTCTAGCGACAAAAATAAGAAAAGTTGATATTTTTCCACTTTTAAAAACACTTAAAAACGTGTTAATCTCTGATTTTAAGCAATAGTTGAATGATATTCGAGTATAATTTATTATTATAAAAACAAACACATAAATAAACAACAAAAAATAGCCACACTTAGGAAAAGCAATAACAATCTAATATTTTAAAATACATTTAGTTTAACTTGACAAAAAGTTGCCACACATGAAACCAAAAGTTTCTTTTTTTTATATTTGAATAATAATAAAAATCACAGACTAGATTATCTTTATTTGCATACTTTTACTTTTATTATTATATTGCTTGAGCGTCATTTCAATCACTCACGAAGCAGATCTCCTTCAGTCTGTTAAAAACCTCTTATCGGTGACATAAACGCGTGACAACAGATCGGATCCGAGCGCGTAGCTGTCGCCTAATCCGCGTATACTTGTGAATGAGAAAGCAGGTTCGGTTGATTTGTCCGCCTCTTCCCGTGGGACTCAGTTTGAGGTCGCTAATCGAGAGAGGCGGATACAACACCGCCCCTCCGGGCTCCTCCCGGCGGCAAAGCGAACGTACCCCGTGGGCGCAACTGGGGAAGGTGGAACAGGTAGGCGTCCTCCTGCTGACTCGCTCGCCTCAGACGCTCGCTGCTGTTCCGGGAGTAATTGGACCTTTTAGGTCCGGGCCAGAACTTCTCGTGGGGGTCGTTTGGTTTGCTCAAACAAGGAAGAGGAATTTGCAAAAAATAAATAAATAATAATAATAAAAAAATAAATAAATCAGTTGTTTAAGACAAGAACTGCTTTCCACTCATGGATCAATCGGGATAAAGTTTATTTTGGTGCCACCTGGAAGGAAAAACAATGCAGATGGTAAGTGGGAATTTAACAATAAATACTATATTTTCCTTTTAGTCACTTTTTTATTTAAAAGTAACATGATCAGCATTTCCCATGTGCTTGTTGCATAATCAATCTCTAACTTGACCATCAATGACTCAACAATAACGCCTCCATCACTTTCTTATGTAAGTTTCTGGTCAGTTTTAGATGCACCCACATTTGCTATACATGTAGACCAAGATTTTGATAAATATTACAAATCTAATCACATTTGTATTTAGAAAACTACCCAGTCATGTTGTCCCCACAGGTGCCTCATCACTAGCTGATCTCAGAGGAAAAGAGGACGCTCTTGATTACACAGCTGATCCCGGAGAGGTCAGACTCCCTGACCCACATCCCCCAGCAGGAGGAGGAGGAGGACATGGAAGTTCTGCGGCGTTCTTCTGTTTTTGCAGCCGAGGTCCTGGATGTGTTTGAGCGATCGCATTCTGAGAAGGAGCTGGTGTCCCAGTCGAAAGCGTTGTGCAGAGACTACATCCTGTCCAGACTCCACCAAAATGGGCTGGGGTGGTCCAAAAGCGAAATCAATTTCTGTCCTTCCAATGCGGCTCTCTCCGAGGTGACTATGGTTCTCCTGTGTCTAGGTAAGACGCAATATTTAATACATGTCAATGTGAATTAGATCTCATTATAGCAGAAATATTTCAGCTTTTTTGATTTGGACAGGTTTTTGTAAAGGAATAAACTTTATTTTTTTTAATCTTCTTGATGTGTTGTTTGCACACAACTCCCTCTAAGACACTGTCCCCATCTTTCGTCTGTTCCTAGGAGACGAGCTGGAGTGCATACAGCCTGGTCTGTACAGGAACGTAGCTCGGCAGCTCAACATTTCTGTTGCCATGGAGAACGTGGTTTCAGATGCCTTCCTTGGAGTGGCAACAGAGATTTTCTCAGCAGGTACAACAAAAGAAGCTGCGGTCACTTTGGAAATGTTGGGGATCAAAAGCACACAAATGTTTTTTTTTTAAAGCCAGACGTATCAGTAAATTTTGGAGTTTTCATCCTGTCAGTGAGTGGGTGGAAATCAGATGCTGTTGGACGTTCATCTAAATTCAAACTTAACATCTTCAACTAGCAACTTTGTCATGAAATAAGTCAATTTTCTGCATCCAAATATGTGTAGTAATTCAATAAAATATGCTAATTAAAAAGAAAACTGCCCAGAGAGTCTTACATAAGCCTACATGAGCAGTAAGTGAATTAACTGGTTATCTAAGCATCAATTGGAAACATGGTGACACTAATTAGACATGTTCTGCTTCTGTTTAAGCCCTTTAAGCTTTGTTCCTCTCTTTGACGCCTTCAGTCTGAGAATTTTAGGTGAATAAATCTGAAATAAGAAAAACATTTATCAATTAACCTTTATTTTTTATTTTTAATCCAATAACCTTTCATGAACTAATCCAGCCAGTAAGGCCAAGTGGGCAGAAAATGTGGGCTCCTATTTGGTTTGTCGTCAGATTCTGTGGTGGCCCCACCTGTGTTTCCCACATTAAATTAGGTAGGTTCTCAGTGGGTTGGCTAGCTATGCTAACCAGCCTCCTGATGGACAGCGTCGCATGCTAGCAAGCTCCACTGTAGTGAGCTAGCAAGCTCTGCTGTATCAAGCTAGAAAGCTCTGCTGTAGCAAGCTCCGCTGTAGGGAGCTCAGCTGTATCAAGCTAACAAGCTCCGCTGTATTAAGCTAACAAGCTCTGGTGTATCAAGCTGAAAGCTCTGCTCTAGCAAGCCACGCTGTAGCAAGTTGGTGAGCTCTGGTGTATCAAGCTAGGGAGCTCCGCTGTGGAGAGTTCCACAGTATCGATCTAGTGAGACCTGCTGTAGCGAGCTAGCTAAGTCTGCTGTAGCAAGCTATGCCATGTGGAGCTAGTGAGCTCTGCTGTGGCAAACTCCGTTATAGCGAGCTAGCAAAGTCGGCTGTAAAAAGCTCAACTGTATCAAGCTAGAGAGCTCCGCTGTAGCGAGCTCCACTATAGCGAACTCCGCTGTATCAAGCTAGCGAGCCCCGCTGTAGAAAGATAGCGAGCTCAACTGTAGTGAGCTCCACTGTAGCGAGCTATGCTGTATCAAGCTAGCTAGCTCCGCTGCAGAAAGATAGCGAGCTCAACTGTAGCAAGCTCAACTATAGCGAGCTATACTGTGGCAAATTACCGAGCACTGGTGTATCAAGGTAGCATAGATTGAGCTAGCAGGCTACGCTATAGCGAGCTAGCAAGGTCTGCTGTAGCAAGCGTTGTTGTATGGAGCTAGTGAGCTCTGCTGTTGCAAATTCTGTTGTCGCGAGCTAGCGAAATCTGCTGTAAAAAGCTAGTGAGCTCCGATGTAGCGAGTTCCGCTGGAGCGAGCTAGTCTGCAAGTTGATGCATCTGAATGAACAGAGAAGAAGCTCGTTGCTGGCGGGAGTAGCATCTATGTCACACCTACAAGCTTAGTCCAATTACATTTTTGCATCTAATCGTAATTCACAACAATTGGAAAAAGAAAACACTCTAAAATTCAAGTTTGAACTTAATTTTCTTTCTATATATCGTCCATCATGAGCAAGCTCTGCTGTAGCAAGCTAGCAAGTTCCACAGTAGCAAGCTAGCAAGTTCTACTGTAGCAAGCTAGCGGGTTCCACAGTAGCAAGCTAGCGGGTTCCACAGTAGCAAGCTAGCGAGTTCTACACTAGCAAGCTAGTGGGTTCCACAGTAGCAAGCTAGCGGGTTCCACAGTAGCAAGCTAGCGGGTTCCACAGTAGCAAGCTAGCGAGTTCCACAGTAGCAACCCAGCGGGTTCCACAGTAGCAAGCTAGCGAGTTCCACACTAGCAAGCTAGCGGGTTCCACAGTAGCAAGCCAGCGAGCTCCAGTGTTTCAAGCTAGTTAGCTCTGCTGTATCAAGCTAGCGAGTTCCACTGTAGCAAGCCAGTGAGCTGTGCTGTAGTGATCTAGCAAGCTTCGTTGTCCACCGGGCGGCTGTCTAGCGGAGCGAGCCAACCCACCGAGTGCCCACTTAAACCAATATGGGCAAACACTGATGGGGCCACCACAGAAACCGTGGACAAACCCATTTGGGGCCCACTTTTAAAACATATGGGGGCCCACTGGGCCTTCCTTTCTGGGTATTTAAAAAAAACAAAAAAAAAACAGTTTTCTTGTAGTTATTGTAGAATTTGCTTTGTGCTCATTCAGAACCACCTAAACACCATTTTTATAGCTTTTATAGCTACAGTTTTCTGAGTGTTTGTGTTTAATTTACAATAAAAAGCTGCATCATTTTGAAGTAAATGACTGCAGAAACCTTCAGGGAGAGATGAGAGTCTGGCTGCAGCGTGATGAACAAAAACATTTGGAGTGTTGCCTGGAAAACCGACTGGCCTAATGTCTTTTTTTTTTGCTTGTGTTTTGGCCCGATGTTCCTCTGATTTGACATCACAAGGCTGTCATTTATAGAAACGGCGTGGGATTCCTTCTTAAAAAACAACAAACTCGTGAACCCGGTCTGGTCCAGTCTTGTGGGATGGAGGAATGAAACTGGAGTATAAATAGAACAAAAAAGTCAAATCTTTTTCTCTGTCTGGACTTTAAAGATGTGAAAAGACAAAACATCCAAATGACAGTTTAACCCTTTAACATCTGAGGCGTCGCCATTGACGTTTAAACAAAAACTTTTACATACTAATTTTTAACTGTTAACACGATCAACGTAATTCCAGCAGATTTTGAAGGAGAAAAGCGGTGAATCAAAGAACATAAACACTGGAGATCCTGTGTTAAAGGGTTAAAGGCTGAGACGGAGATCTGTTCCGATGCATCATTATAATCTGCGTGGCTGCTTTCTTCATCCTTGTTCTCCTTCCTCCCACTCCTGTTCCTTCTTTTTCCAACCCCTCCCCTTCCGTCTTTATCCCTGGCAATCTCATCTCTATTCTTGGCCTGCTTCTCAGTAGAGCGTTAGCCTTGACGTACTCTGACAGTTTCCATGGGTTATCTCGTTTAAGCTCACCCGCAGCTCCAGAGACATTCATGACGAAGCAAGCCGGGCTAAGGGAGGTCATTCCATAACACCTAAACCAGTTATAATTGTCCCTGTTACCCAGGCAAGAATACCTGGAAATAGTCCCGTGCCTTCAATCTCATCTAATGATAGTTTTTATGTCCCCATCCTGAATAGATGTAGCTAACATTTCTTTCTAGCTGTGTTAGCTTTTGAACTCAAAGTGGCCCCTTTCTGTCCCCCGAGGACTTTGCGGCTCATCCTCAATCGTGAGCGTTGTTGTAAAAAACCTCTTATCAGTCAGTCAAGTTAACACAGATGCTGTGGTTTGTTGGCCTGTTTATTTCAGTTCAAGGTCCACTCACCAGCCCTCATGGGTCATATGAAGTTAAACATGTGACAGAAACTTGACAGTAAAATAGTGTTCAGTTCTTTTTTTTTTTTTTTTTTTTTTAGCAAAAATCCAACCAGACTGAATCAATTTCCGTTTGTTGAGCACAACATGGAGTTTTGGCTGAGTATGAATTAATGTTTTTGCAGATATATGTAAAGCTGGGGTGTCAAACTCAATCGCACAAGGGGAAAAAATCCAAAACATACCTTAGGTCGCGGGCCAAAGACGATAAACATTTATTGAACACTCTGAAATTAATTTTTTAAAACTCTAAAACCATAACTTTTTTACAAAATTATGAACTAGGTATATAGCATTACCTGCGATAATGCTAGTTTGAATGCTGTAAGCTGAATTTGGCAGCTGGAGATGCTGAAATTGATAGCTAAAAACACTGAAGCTGATAGATGAAGACGCTGAAGCTGATAGCCAGCTAAAATATTAGCTAAATGCCAAATTAGCCTAAAAAAATAAGAAAAAAAAAGAAAAAAAAACTTGGGTCAGCTAAAACAGCTAGCATGTAGCTGAAAAAATAGCTAAACCTCAAAACAGCCTAAAAAAAATAAAAAAGCTTAAATTAGCCAAAACGGTTAGCGTGTAGCTGAAATATTAGCTAAACTTCAAAACAGCCTAAAAACAAAACAAAAAAAGCCAAAGTTAGCCAAAACAGCTAGCGTGTAGCTGAGACATTAGCTGAACTTCAAAACAGCCTAAAAATAGAACAAAACACCTAAATTAGCCAAAACGGTTAGCATGTAGCTGAGATATTAGCTAAAGTCCAAAACAGCCTAAAAAACAAAAAAAAGCCTAAATTAGCCAAAACGGTATGTAGCTGAGATATTAGCTAAACTTCAAAACAGCCTAAAAAACAAAACAAAAAAAAGCTTAAATTAGCCAAAACTGCTACCATGTAGCTGAAATATTAGTTAACCTTCAAAATAGCCTAAAAAATCTTAATAAATGCCAAAAAGCTAGCAGAAAGCCAATTTCTAAAATTCTAAAATTTAACTTTTTTAACATTACTATGAACAAAAACAGGCAGGGATATTATTCAACAATAAATTAACTTAAAGCTTAAATAACTTTCAATATTTTACCCTCCATAAAAATATATATATATTTTCAAAATTATGCAAGTTATAAATAAGTGCAAGATAACATCAGGCCATTGATAACAATAAAATAAAATGATCTGGAGGACCGGATAGAATTACCTGGACAGCCGGATCCGGCATTTTTACCACTCTCAGACATGGCTCCCTTTCTGACCTTCAAACTCTCAGTTGTGCCTGCAGCCCCGCTAAGGTTCTGGACAATGAGCGCCGGCCTCAGGGTAAGGGGAGGTGAAAAATCCTCAAGCTCCTAAGAAAGTTCTGTGGAGAGACTTGCATCAATTTGTTTGTATCACTCCATATTGAAGACCCAACGTACATTATTAGGGATGTCCCGTGATCGGAAATCGGGGCCGATCACGTGCTTTGAGACTCGATCGGAATCGGACTCCTTTGTCCGATCAGGATCGGATATTTCATTTATTCTCATTGTGATCAGAGCTTTATATTTCATCTTCTTCTAGAAGTCTGCATGTCATGAAAAGATCACAAAATGTCATTACCAGAAAATGTAGCAGAAAACAGCAGCAGCTCAAGCATATGGCTAACTTGTAAACAAAGCTAGCTAGAAAGCTAACTTCTGGGACCAATATCTCTTTTAAAAACGCTTTAAACTGACAGCAAGTGTCTCTATTGGTTTTTCATAACTCAAACAACAACCTCTAAAGGTATCCCAACAGAAAAAGACAGTTTTTTTTTCTTTTTAATGTGAAGCTCTTCATGCTGCAGACAGATGGCTAAACAGCAGCTGCTAACTGCTACATGCTAGCGCCGTTATTTAACTCCTTAGGACCCGAGCTGTCCTTTGATATGCCTGTTTCATTTATCTGACAGAGAAATACCAGTTAAGAAAATTAACTACTGTGGTAATAAAACCGAAAATGTAATGTCTTAAGAACTTAAAAAATAAACACATAATCTTAAAAATAGCTAAATAAATAAAACTAATAAATTAAAACTAATAATGATATCATCTATTCATGAACACTCATCAAATTTTATTCTAAAACAAAGTCATAATTTATTTTTAAGAATTTTAAATGAGGACAGGAATCACATTTGGTCAAAAATGTTCAATAGCTCTAAAGATTTTAAAGCTAAAGTCACTAAACTTTCTCACATGACTAATTATCACTTATATAACAAGAAGTTTGTATTTTCTTTCCTAGTTTATATTTGCTGTATTTTTACTTGTTTATTAAAGCTCCTTCACAGAAGTGTTCTATTTAAGTTTTTAAATGATAAAAGAAGGTTAATGAAATATAAATAAGGGACAACACTAATCTGTTTGTTTAATTTATTCATGTTTTAAATGTCTTATAAAAGTATCGGATCGGGACTCGGTATCGGAAGATACACAAAATCAAATGACTCGGAATCGGATCGGGCCCAAAAAAACCTGATCGGGACATCCCTATACATTATATAAACCAAATGTAACTGTCAATCATAGATCCAAGCCACACCTCTCCCGCTCAGTCCGGCTCCACTAGCCCCGTCCCCTTTTTGGTGTTTTTTCAAACCTGGGCTGAGAATAGAGTCGGCCTCCAATTGCCCTGTTTGGTTACCCTTTAAACTTAAGCCCACTTTTTCTGTTTTTTTAATTAGGTATAACATGGGGTAAGGTGGTGTCCATGTATGCAGTCGCTGGAGCCCTGGCTGTGGACTGCGTCAGACAAGGTTACGTCACCACCGTGCACATCTTGGTGGACAGTCTTGGGCAGTTTGTTCGCAGATTCCTGGTTCCCTGGTTGAAAAGGAGAGGAGGATGGGTAAGAGATCTCCTTCGTCATCTCACTTTTTAAGATGGTATTTGTTTTATGTTCTTTATGATAACAGTTTAGTAAATTCCCCCTCTGATCTTTTGATCTATATTCTACAAGTGTTTCTAGTGGTCCTTTAATTATGTTTATGCCGTATTTAGCCAAAATTAAAAAAAAAAAACCTTAGTCGTTGTCGAGGACATACTTTCTGCAGAGCGGCAGTAGCTCATTACAAAGTTGTGTGTGGAACTGTTGGGGTGGAGTAAGCCTGTCTCCACTACCCAGCATCCTTTTGTTTACATGCTCTCGATCATGTAATCGATAATTTCCAGGAACAATTCGGTTCGATTCACAGGATCCTGGGTCGATTCGATTCCAATTTTTTTTTCTTTTGATCCTCTCAATAATTCAATTTTGAGTTAACACAGTTTACAGATTCAGAAACATTTGTTTAGAAATACATTAATAATCTACTATATGTTTTGAATATATTTATATTAATCTGATACAGTTCATATACTGTAAAATGTAGATTGTTAATAGCATACAGTGTTACACGGTTTCTTAAAAGCAGAAGTTGTAACAAAATATTCACACCATTAACATTGTAAACGTTGTTCTGCTTCTCCTGGAGGGTGCTTCCGTTTAGCCACTAGGAGGCGATAACGCTATAGCATTACACCTTATTCCAGAAGAAGGAGAAAGTATGAGCAAAAAAACAATGTTTTAGACAACAAATGGTTACTTTAATGAATATTTCCTTAAAAGAGTTTGGAAAATTTATGCCTGTGAGTTTATAAAGATGTTAATTTACTCAGAAATGTATGTTTACTGAGCGTTAGCATTAGCCGTCCTTTGGGAAATTCCATTAAATGTTAGCATTAAGCTAGCAGACTTAAGCTTTATGTGCTAAATCACTAAATGCTATACGTACTTTTATAAATCGATTATTGATCTGTTAAGCTTAAATCAATTCAAATCAATCAACCCCAACCTAGTAACATACCGGTGCAAAAAAATAATTAAAATAAGGCAAGCAATTGTGGAGCTATCCAGTCGTACAGTTTTGAGCGCCGACACGGAAATAAAGATGTACTGTACATGGATCTATTTGTCTGCATGTGGATGCATCAGAATAAAGTGGAGAAGAGAGTTTGTGGCCTCCAGGAGTAGCATATACGTCACACCGTCAAACCTTATTCCAATGACAATTTAGCATCTGGTTCTCATTCATAACATCGTTAATAAAGAAACACTCAAAAACTACGATTTTAAGTTTAATTATCTTTATATATATGTCTACCATCATGAGAAAAAGGCCACACGAACATGCTAATAACATCAAAAACACAATTTTCATGTTATAGACATAGATCTCTATTATTCCTGATAAACTACAGTCAAACAAAAAATAATTTCTTAAAGGAAATGTAAGAAAGACAGAAGAACTACCCTATCTACATGTATTCTAAAGATAAAAACACACTCCATCATACAGTAAGCTATGATGTTCTGATGACGTTGTTGACTGACAGAGATCAGCGAGGGAACTACAAACCGCCGAACCAAACTTTAAATAAGAACAAATTAAATCAAAATGTGGTTCTTTATTCTTTTCTTCATATTAATTCTTGTCACAAACCAGAGCTCCTACAAAGTAAAAGCAAAGTTCTAGTTTGTAGGTGAAGCAGGATGCTAAAGCTAGCTTAGCAGATCATGAAGAGCTCCAAAGTAAAGCAAAATAAAGGATAACATTCTACATTTTACTTTATTTTACCAAACCATGATTTGGTGAATCTCACCTATTAAACAATGAGATCAAGTTTTTGTAAAGGACACACATGGTTTCCTGTTTGAGAGTTCTTGCTCTAGTGGCAGTGTTTTTCCTTTTTTAACTGAATGTTCCAATTTAATCATAATGTGCCTCCAAAGTCTAAATTCTTAATTTAATCAGGAAATCAAACGCTCCTAATATAGTTTGAAGAGACCTTCCAAAAATGGAAGCACGATGCTTCAATCAAAATTTGATCACATTAATTTAAAACTTGAATTCTTCATCTGAGAAATTCTTTCCTCTTAGTATTAGAATGTGTTTCTCTCAATAATCCTTTGTATGCAATTTTGAAACACATTTATTTGGGAATATATATGAAAAACTAACCATAGTGAGGGGTTTACTTCAATAAAAGAAAAAAAAAAGTGTTCCAGAAAGTTTTGGGGTGTGAACAATGAAAGGAAAGATGTTTAGAAGTTCCTGTTTCGGAGTCACTGAACATAAAATTGTCATATTCCACAAATAATCTCAATCTAGGATATTTATGTTATAATGAATTTGTTTGGTTTTGGGGGTTATTTGCTATTTTATATAACTGATTCTCAGTTTTTTTCTGCTTCAGAAAACTTTTAAAGAATAGAATTTCTGAGGTGCAGTAAGAGGTGATGTGGTCATAAAGAAACATTCAGCTTGTTCAGGACAATACTTATTATTCTTTTGGTATTCATAAACCTTTTAGTTTTTGAAATGAAAAAAATATGCCCTATAGTAAATGATTGAGAAATTACAACAATTTTGTGCACTTTGAAACTTGTGAACTTCTGCATATCCTTTCAACTAGACGCAATTCAAACATTAAAATATTCAGCAACCACTGGATTTTTAGGGCAATTTGGAATTTAGCTTTTAATTTAAAAAAAACATGCTAGCTCTTTTTTGGCTAATTTAGAGATTTTACCAGTTTTTTAGGCATATTTACAGTTTAGCTAATATTTTAGCATTATGCTAGCTGTTTTGGCTAATTTAGACATGTTTCCAGTTTTTTTGGTATTTTGGAGTTTAGCTAACATTTTAGCATTATGCTAGCTGTTTTGGCTAATTTAGACATGTTTTCACTTTTTTGGGTAATTTGGAATTTGGCTAACATTTAGCATTATGCTAGCTGTTTTTGGCTAATTTGGAGATTTCTTCCAGTTTTTCAGACACATTTTGAGTTTACCTAACATTTTAACATTATGCTAGCTGTTTTTTGTTAGTTTAGACATGTTTCCAGTTTTTTAAGCAAATTTGGAGTAACATTTTAGCTTTATGATAGCTGTTTTTGGCTAATTTAGACATGTCTTCAGTTTTGGGGGGTAATTTGGAGTTTAGCTAACATTGTAGTTTTTATGCTAACTGTTTTTGGCTAATTTAGACATGTTTACAGTTTTTTGGCTAAATTTTGAGTTTAACTAATATTTTAGCATTATGCTAGCTGTTTTTTCTAATTGACATGTTTCCAGTTTTTTGGGCAAATTTGGAGTTTAGCTAACATTTTGGCATTGTGCTAGCTGTTTTTGGCTAGTTTAGATACGTTGCCAGTTTTTTAGGCACATTTGGAGTAACTTTTTAGCATTATGTTGGCTGTTTTTGGCTAATTTAGACATATTTTCCGTTTTTTTGGGTAATTTAGCTTATGTTTTAGCAAACTTTCAGCTTCAGCATTTTCAAGTATCAGCTTTAGCACCTTCAGCAGCCACATTACATTATTGCAGGTAACGCTATATGTACCTAGTTAAAAACAACTTTAAAATTCCCATTAGTCTTTCTTAGAGGATTTTATTGTTTTTTTAAGAGAAACTTTTTGAATAAATATTTTAGCTAAAGTCTATTAAAGAGGTTTTTTAAGTCACTTTGATACTTACTCAACCCTAAAACTAAACGATGATCTTTAGATTTTTTTCAAAATGAATAAAAAAACAGTGAAAATCTTCCACACTGTAAGAACTGAGATGGTTAAAAAGTGCTTCCTGTTTTGACAGGCTGAGATCACCAAGTGTGTGGTGAAGAAGGAGCTGACCTCCGAACAACCCTGGTTGTCGTCTGTCATGGAGTCAGTCAAGTACGCTCTCACCACGATATACGTTTACGTCATGAAGGAGCCGTGAACAGCTGGCCAGTAGGACGAGATGAAAACCTCAGAGTTGTCACTAAAAGCTGGAGCGCAGATGGTCGCCGCGCTCGATGAGGTTTGATCTGCTGCCGCTTTCCGTCTGTTGCTACCTGGTTACCGACAAATACTTCCTGAGCAGCATGTTTGTTGTCTCCGTGCCACGCTAAGCCTGAAAGTGATTTCCCTTCAACCAAAGAGTAATCACCACAATATTAACAGGCATATCTTTTGTGTCACTCCACATCTTTTATGCTTTTTTTTCTCCACTACCACGACAAAATGGCTTCCCATTGTGCCCAGTAATGGACCAAATGCAACGAGTTGAATGGTACACATTGAATGTGAATATATTTTTTTACACGGATGATTGTTTTTAATTTGTACATAGTTTATTTATGGTTTTAGCTCTTTTATTTTTGTGACTAACAATTAAAACCCAAACTGGAAGAAGTTCAGGATGGTTGTGTATCATGAATGCCTATTAGTATTCATTTATGTTGATTTTTTTTATATCTTCATTAAACTTGACCATATCCTGACAGGTGTATGTACAGTTCTTTATCCAACCCACAATGCTTTTTCTTTAAAACAACTTGATAATTGCGCTGATCTGTAGATAAGAAGATAAATGAAGAAGAATGTCAGTAATTAGCTTAAAAGAAGTCAAAAGAAGATTGTTTTAGACAGGAATGATGGTTCAAGTAGCTTTTTCAGCTTTAAACCAGGAATATTTTAAGATTTTGTAGTTTATGTCCAGCACGAGATTGTCAGAAATTATATTTAGTTGTAAAAAAATCCAGATATTATTGCGAGATAATCTGATTCCTATCCTAAAAGAGTTGGATTATCATTGATCAGAGGAAATAAAAGGATGTTTCCCTGGACTTAAACCTAAAAATCAGCAGCTTTTTGAACAGGATTTTAAAGATTTAGATGAAGAAAAGTCAAAATTTCTGTGAAATTGTGGTTATTTCATTTATTGTCAATTTGTAAAAGAATACAGAAAATAATTAAAAAAAAGTCAGTTCTTCTGTTAAGATACTTTCTTGAGACAAACAAAGATTCAATAACATTTTTAGAAAATTAACAAAAAAAAAAAATCAATGGAACAAATTGTAAACATGTTCAGCAACTCACAAATAACACTGAACGTTTTTAGTTAGTATATTGAAAAACAAAATCCCTTTTTTATACAACAAAACACCACCGCCTTAACTGAAAAAAGCAAAACATGAACAAATACTTTTTACCATTAAAAAAACAGCAACAAACAGTGCAATATTTTTTCTACTAGCTACCCAGAGAAAAATATGACAGTGTACATTCAAAGTATTTCATGGTATTGCTAATATATTAATGTTCCAGATCCTTTACTTATAATATTTATCGTCAAGCTCGTCTTTTCCAGACTAAGGATAACTTTGCATGAGAGGTGCGACGGTTTGTTGGCTCAGGAAGCCCGACGGTAGGTGATGTGCAAGTGTTGAGTCAGCGGCTGGTTGTCTGTTGCCATGGAAACTGTCTGTTCCAGCCTCCCATCTGATTGCAGCTTGAACACACGACAAATCTGAAAAGAGGAAGTTGTTGTCGGCAAAAATTGTTCAATCGTGATTATTATTATTTTTGTCAATAACAGCCAAAGAGCAGATTTACCTCCTGAACGTGCGGCTCTTTGGCAAAAGAGATTCTGGCAACCTGTTTGCTCTGGAGCTTCAGCTGCTGCCCTGTGAGCTCTCCCTCCTCGATCTCCACCAAACCTGTGCGAGAAAAGTCACTCATGACAAAGAGGTGTGAGATCCAAACAAATAAAAGATTCCTGAGTGAGAAAGTTCTGAGCTCCACCTGAGTTTTGTGCAATGATGAAAGCCACTCTGTTGGTGCCGGGCTGCATTCGGATAAAACCACATTCTCTGTGAAGAGGCTTGTTGGATTCGGCATTGAAGGCGTTGAACCTGTGAAACAAAACCAGAGAGGAATCAGCCGTTTGTAGGAAACCTCAAATCTGCGTTAAAACGGCGTACATGAAGTTGATGACCGGCTGCCCCACGTGGCTGAAGTGGAGTTTCTCGGTGTATCGGAAAGGTTTGATGGACGGAAAGGTGCCTTCTCCGGGCTCGTCGCTCTCCCAGGAACCCAGCAGCCACTTCAGGGAGAGAAGAGCTGGGTTCAGCTCTGCTGAGGCTGGAGACATTTAAACAAGGAGGAAAGAATTTAAAATGAGCAAATCTTTATTTCTATAGCTCTTTCCAACACCATCATGGTGCCAAAGTTCTGTTCTGGTGCTGCTGGATCTTAGTGCCTCTTCTGAATGAGTAGATTCTATTAGACTTAGATGTGGAACTCTCTGGAAATGTTCTGAAGTGGTTTCATTCCTACCTTACAGATCCACACTTATGTGCATTTGGATACATGCTCCTCAAGAATCCATTAAATAAGTTGTGGGGTTCCCCAAGGGTCAATATCAGGTCCTTTTAAATTGTATTTTAGATATAAAGTCAAAGAGAATCAAATGATCGGAGTGGGTGTGATTTCATGCGGAGTTCTGGACAAAGATTTTTCCATATCTGAAGGTCAGCAACAGAAAAAGCTCGGTCACTCTGGTACTTCTGTCGTCGTCAGTGCTGTCACAAACAATTCTTCTAATAGTCGACTAATCACTGATTATTTTTTCCGATTAGTCGACTAATCGGGCCGTGCGCAAAGTGGATCTAAAGCACACATCTTAAACATCATGAGATTTAAACTAACTAGATATATAGCATTACCTGTGATAATGTTAGTGTGAACGCTGTAAGCTGAAATTGGCACTGAGGATGCTAGTGCTGATGGCTGAAGATGCTGAAATTGCTAAAGCTAATAGCTGAACGCGGTGACACTGACAGCCAGCTAAAATATTAGTTACATGCCAAATTATTCTAAAGAAAATGAAAAAAGCCCAAGTTAGTTAAAACAGCTAGCATGTAGCTGAAATATTTGCTAAACTAGCCTAAATTAGACTAAATAGCTGGCACGAAATATTAGCTAAACTCTAAAGTAGCTTAAATAATGCTAGTGTGAAAGCTGTAAGCTGAAATTGATAGCTGGAAACCCTGAAGCCAATAGCCAGTTGAAATATAGCTAAATGTCAAAATAGCCTAAAAAAATACAAAAAAAGTTAAGTTAGTCAAAACAGCTAGCATGTAGCTGAAATATTAGCTAAACTAGCCTAAAATAGCCTACCTTAGCCAAAATAGGTAGCACGAAATATTAGCCAAACTCTAAAGTTGCCTAAATTGGCCAAAATAGCTAGCATATTAGCTAAACTCTAAAATAGCCTAAATTAGCCAAAACAGCTAGCTTTAAATATTAGCTAAACTCTAAAATAGCCTAAATTAGCCAAAACAGCTAGCATTAAGTATTAGCTAAACTCTAAAGTAGCCTAAATAATGCTAGTGTGAAAGCTGTAAGCTAAAATTGATAGCTGAAGATGCTAGTGCGGATAGCTGAAAACGTTGAAGCTGATAGCCAGTTAAAATATAGTTAAATGCCAAACTAGCCTAAAAAATGACAAAAAGCCAAAGTTAGTCAAAACAGTTATGTAGCCGAAATATTAGCTAAACTCTAAAATAGCCTAAAAAAACTTAATAAATGCCAAAATAGTCCAAAAAGCTAGCATAAAACCATTATAACTTTTAACTTTATTACACTCCAACTCCATATAATATAAAGTAACGATTAATCGACTATTAAATTGCCGACTATTTTACTAGTCGATTAGTTGACTAATCGTGGCAGCCCTAGTCGTGATTCTGGTTGGTAGACCTAAAACCTCTAGATTGGCTGCAAACAGTTCAAATCTCTTAAGTGGAGCATGACGAGTTTTAAAAACAAAGAAGCCAGTGAGGTGAGCTGAACACTGGAACGATGTGTGCTCGTCCGGATGTTCCGGTTAACAGTCGCGCTGCTGCATTCTGGACTAACTGTTGGCGTTTAAGTGATCGCTGAGTGACACCAAAAGTACAAAGAGAGACTATAATCTATTGAAGAGATAATCAGGGTGTGGATCACTTTCAAGATCACTGCAGCTCAGGAAAGGTTAAGCTTTAGCTAAAGGGAAGAAGTAATACAAGCTCAATTTAATGACATTGTCACCAAAAACACTCTCTGTTTTAAAGAAAATTCTGGCTCAACCACCACTTTATATCATCAGTCAACTTAGCATTTTGTAAGCTCTTTTTTCCCCACAAACTGAGAGGTAGATATATCTGCATAACAATGAAAATGTGCCAATTTCATGCAAAATGTACCTAAAAATTGTATGTAGAGTATATGTTTTCCTTCAATATTTGATGTAAAAGACACTGTTTATTTACAGTCTAAATGCGTCTATCAGTGCCTCGAATTTTTCTCTTAAATCACAAAACAGTTTGATTCTTGCATAGTCTGAGATTTTAAGTTCCGTCTAGTTTATCACACGAATGCTGAAGTGAATCCAGAGCTTTCACAAGTGCCAACAAGTCTCAGTAGAATCGCACGAGTACCAAGATATGAATCAAGGACCTGCACGGTTTTTAAAAACCATTCACAGATCAAGCTTTGGTATGAGCTTATAAAACCCCAAATCCTACCCGCTGTCCTTCTGTCTCCCTAAAAAAAAGTCACATTAACTGGACTTCATTTTTAAGAATATTTAAGTTAAATTAAATTTAAAAGAGCAGCTTTCAGAGGAAGACAATTCTGCAGCATAAACAACTGAAAATAAAATAATATAATGCAACACTTTATAAGAAAAAAACAAAATATTTTTGGAGTATGGTGCCAGACAAACCGAATAGATTATTTTTAATTAATTAGGAAAGATGACAAATTGGAATATTTGATTTTGAGAGGAAGAAAAAAATATGTCAAAAAAATATAAGAAAACTGCAATGTATACTTGACTCCACAAGGGGGCAGTAACGTGACACAAACGTTTTTTGCAAACAACAATTTTTGAAAGAAGTGGTCGTTACTATGGTTTTGTGATTGGAGTTTGAATTATCTTTGCAATTAACTCCATATGAAATGTATGGTCATGATGTATTCAGGTTAGTTTCTGACAATCTGGTATAATAAGGCACGAAAATAAAAATGTGTATTGATTATAGATATTGAATTAATTTCTGTTTATTTATTTTACCTAATAAAAGCAATTCAAACATACATACATAGATTTAGTAACGATTTATTAGTTAAATCCTTACTGAACGATTTGTTGTTCTCGTTTCTGAGGTACATTGAATGCAACTCAAGGTCACAAACCAGGAAAACACACCAAGGACTCCTTCCATTAATGAAAATCTAAACTCTCGCGACAAAGCGCATATACTAATAATGTTTAATGCTTAGGACACATAAACCTCTTTTTATATTAAATAAAAACTGGACCTTAAGCGGTGAGATGGTGAATTAGAAGCATACAAAACACGAAATGAATGCAGTTGATTAGCCTGCACTTGTTTCCCGGTCATTTACAGCACATTTACAATAAAAAAATATTAATGCTATTCCATCAAATATGAAAGACAACAAATAAACCTACCGTTGTGCATTACAGGACACGCCATTTATAAATTCTTTTACGAGACTTCACTGCACCAATGTTTTTGGCGAAAGTGACGCTAGCAAAATTTAACGACTTCCCGTTCCACCTCACCGCTAAGCATTCTGGGTATTGTAGTGTGCGTCTCAGAATGACAGCCAAAACAGACGGAGCTTTCCCTTTTCCCACACATTGAAGGAAGACAAATATTTGATAAAATAATGGCTTTATTGACATTGTAAGTGCACTCAGCATGAGTCATATGACAATATCAACATTTTTATTTTTCAAAACTAAACTATTTAACCAATTTATACAATAGGGCTACTCTAAAATCCTTGTGGAGAAAACCACAAAATAATTACCATTTTTTTACATTGTTTCATTTGTCTTCCACGAGGAGACGCTTATTGTTTCATAGATGGATGGACTGACAGTCAGCTCTCTGGGGATGTGAGCTCTTAAGCCTTGCTCTTTTTGCAGTTCTTCAGAGCATCTGCCAGGGCATGAAGTGCTTTGTCAGCGTTACTCTTTTCACAGTTGTATCCCATTAATCCGATCCTCATCACCTAATGAAAAGAGAAGGGGAAAAGCAAGACAATGTCTGCAGTGACTCAGCAAGATGATTCAGGAAATTGTTCTGCTTGATGATCCTGCTTTAGATCAGATTGGTTATTTCACTTTGGGATAAATCTAAGAAACTGTGAAACAGTCTGTGCTAATATTAATGTTTAGATTTGCTAAAGAATGTAGTACAAGTAGTTTTATTGACAGAAACTGAAATACATTTTAGCATAAAGTAGAATTTTTCAGTCATCAATCATCATGTTTTATCACCTCTAACCTACCATGCCGATGGAAGGCCCCAGTCCTCCTGTCATTTCCATCTGGTGGTGCTTCATTATGTAGCTCAGCATCTCCCTCCAGTCGTAACCTTGAGGGATTGCTATTGTGGTAACGGAAGGAAGCCTCATATCCTGCAGAAATAACAAAAGTAACACATTTAGCACACAAGAAAGAAAAAAAACTGTCTATCCCATTTCAAAACAAGCTGATTGTCCTTGTATTTTTTACTTTTTATGGTTACATAAGGCATGAACAATTTGGAAAGAAATATCTACCTCACCCTATCAGGGATGAAGAGCTTGAGACCGAGATCCTCCAGCCCTTTGTAGAGGTAGGCCGCCACCTCTTTGTGTTTCCTCCAAGACTCTTCCAAACCCTAAACGAAGACAAATACTCTCAAAACAGATATAATCATCCACAATTTTTCACAAAATTGTTTAGTTCTGACATTAAACTGAATGTTTGTGATGTAAAAAAATATCTTTTGTGTATTTAAATTGATTCACTCGAAAACTAACAATTAATTCTAGATATATTAACAGACAAAGTTATTTCCTCGGCCATTTGTCAAAGTGATGGAATATCACTTTACCTTTTCAGCAAGTATCGCTAAACTTTCCCTCAGGGCGAAGAATCCAGACACCGGCCCGGTATGATGATATCTTTAAACCCAGAGCACAGCTGTTCAGTTTTTATCATTCATATGTGTTTAGTGCAGACGTCTGCAACCTTCAACTCTCAAAGAGCCATTCTAGTTCATTTCTCACTGACTACAACCCAGAAGGAGCCACAAAGTCTTCCTTTACCCTTTAAAAAAACAAGACACTGATTAATATTTATGCTATTGTTACTGTTATGATAATCATGCACAAACTTTTGTTCATTTTTCATGAATAAAACATAAACATTAAAATAAAATAGCTTTTTTTTTTACTTTTGACAGAAGTTCATGCGAGTTCCTTTCAAAATAAAAGACACCCTGCCACATATGGTCATCTCAGTGCAGCAAATGAAGTAATAGTAAGTATAATGTAGGCAGAAATTGAATAAAAATAGTTAATTTTACTGTTGTTGTTACATCTCAGCCAGAAATCTAAAACTACTGAAGTGAAATTCGAGCTAATTAACCCTTTCACTATAAAAAGTTACACCGTCACTTTTGCCGGGTAATTTTTACCTGATATAAAATACTCACTAAGAAGTATTTCTCATAAAAACTCGATCAAGATATGACAAAACATAATAAATTAGAGTAGTTATTTTGATTTCATACTGTTTTATGCACCAAAGTGGGGGAAAAAGCAAAGGAAGATCCTAAGAATACATGCTTGAAAATGACTGAAAAAGTAGGAATTTGAGAAAAAAAAAATTCCTAAAAAAATAGATATTGATACAGTACACTTGGCCTTATGTACACTTATTCTTGGGACATGTGAGAATTTACCCAGGGACCCATAACACTCAAAAAATGCAACAAATTTAAAATAATGTAAATCACCTGGCGATAGTGCTCTGGGGTTAAGTGATAAACTGCCATATTTTTTGAAAACTTTAAATTTCTTATTTAAAAAAATAGAAAATCTGCTTTATAATGTGGTGCACCTTAATTCTGCTTGTGTTCACTGATTTTCTGTAGTACAGGACAGGATGCACAAAAAATTGTCAAAATTATGTGGCTCTGGAGCTGCAGGTTGCAGACCCCTGGTTTAGTGACGTTGGTTTAAACTTACGCTCTGGCTGCGTTTCCATCACATCCCCAGTAGTTGGACAGATGTGTCATATCAAAGAGGTAAGACACTGGTTTTGTTTTTCTGTTGAACATCTTGTGGCTGCAAAGAGATTAAGTAATGTCCATTTTAAGTGAAATCATATAAAGAAGAAATAATGCTGCAGGTCTTACCATGCTCTGTCATTAAAAGAGATGGGTGCAGTGCCAGGAGGTGCGTTCAGTGCCTTCTGAGAACCAGTGTACAGGATGTCAATTTCTGTCAATAAAAATTGTAAATATCATGCAAGGGAAGTAGATTTTCAAATGTTCACTATAAGTGGATATTAATGCTTTACTTTGTTTGTCCATAAAAATCGGTGCTGCTCCAAGTGATGCGACTGTGTCGACCAGGAAGAGACAGTTATGTCTGTCGGGGATCAAACAGTTTGCAGTGAGAAAAATGAAAAGACGCATTGTTTAGCTTAAAGTATGCATGTCAGGAGCCATACTTTCTACAGATGTCTCCAATGCCATCTACTGGGTGACAGAGACCAGCGGAGGACTCTCCATGTGTGAGGAAAAACAAAACAGGCTTGTGTTTCTGGATGGCCTTGAGAGGAACAGAAAGAGAGAGAGAAGTCACTCTTTTCATGCCACGATTTAGGAAATACATTTAAATGTATAAATGAAAAATACAAGTAGGTGTACATGAAACAAAAATAAGCTTAATGAAATGTTCAGATCAGGGCCGGCCCTGGGCATGGGCGAGCTAGGCGGCTGCCTAGGGCACCATCTGCTTGGATGGGGGTGCAAAATTGCAATGATTTTTTTCTTTTTTTTTTACAGTTAACACACTTATTATTTCGTGTAAAATGTTAAAAAAAAAATTATAAATAAAAAAGTCAAAAGTTTGACATAATAATTTTGCCTGGTGCTGATGGGGGGAGGAGGAGGGGGGGCGTGCAGTGTTGTTGCTGTTAGTGCTTCTTTAAAACTTTAAGGATGAAAAAGCATCAAAATGAGCCCTTGGGGCCAGCTTTAAGGTCAAAGAAGAAAGGAAGAGGAGGAAAAGACTGACTCAAAGCCGAGGTTTGTGTGTTTTTTATATTCAATTACTTGGAAATCCCCCTCATTATAGTAAAAAAAATACAATGTTTTTTTTTTGTTGGAAAAGACTCCTCTCGTTTTTTCTCTCTTTTTAAATCCTTATCAATGGAAATCGTTAAATCCTAAACACTGGAGATGGCTGTCAAAAGATCTATCGTGTTGGAGAAGTCATACCAATTATTGGGGCAGTAGTTAGTGTGGCTGGTTTCCATTGCAAAGATTGGGGATTTGCATCCCAGCTAGGGAGTAGTGTTAGTATCCTAAAAAATGTTTTTATGTACTTATTTCAACATTTTTGTCTGGCAGTGTTATTTGTGTGTGTGTTTTGGTAATCCTGCATTAGAAGGACAAATGACCAGAATGGATGCAACACTGGAAGGACATTTTTGATTATTACAGGGGGCAGGGGGTGTCCTAATTTGGGAAAAAAAAATCTATGACTGTAGAAGGGTTCATATTGGTCTGGTAATCCTATGGAAAAAACAAAAATGAAAAAGACCTTATAAGACACATAAACCGGTATGTGTGTGTGAGCGTTTGGGGCAATAATAATCATGTTTTGCCTAGGGCGCCATGCAGCCCAGGTCTATGGTTCAGATCATAGTTTTGAATATTACCTGCTCAATTTCTTCATTGGTATAATATCCTCCAGGCGTTTTCACTATTGTGTGTACATTTGCACCTACCGACAAAAATATTACATTTAAATGAGCAAAATTACTTTCAAAGTGACATAAAAAGCAAAATATGTCATCAACCAGATGCGGTGTTTGGTAAATCCGTGTTCTACAAACACTCACCCATCCGTTCTGCAATTTCCGCCACTCTCTCTCCCCAGATGCCGTTGATCGCCACCAGGACGCTCTCTCCGGGCTCCACCACGTTGAACACCGCGCACTCCATGGCTGCGTGGCCGGAGCCGCTCATCGCTATGGTCATGTTATTTTCTGTCTGGAAGGCGTACTGGATCCCCTTTTTGATGTCGTTCATGATCTGTGGTACACATTAAAATATATATATAAGTCTTTGGGTTCAGTGGAAAGCTGTGGTGCGTAATTACGCACAACATTTTACGCATCTTTTCTTAGATGGTTACTTTTCAGGACTTTAATAACTTTTTTTCCAAATCACAATTACAACAAATGTATATCAATAACGAATATACATTTTACCTGATACATTTCTGGATGCAGGTGACCAATGATTGGCCTGGAACCTGAGGCCAAAACTCGTGGAGGAACGTTCGAGGGTCCCGGTCCGAACAGATAACGCATGGGGACTTCAAGTGGCCGGAGAATGCCCGCTGGCGGCGGGATGGTGACCGAGGACATGGAACGCTCCACGCGCTGCAGCGCAGACGCACTCCTCCCGAGCAGCGCGCCGTCGAGAGCCGCCGCAGCCTGCTGAGCGAGCAGCGCGCTCCTGCTGAACAAAGCCCGCTGCATCATGGTGTCCAAGTCCAGAGGGTCCTTTCGCAGGTCGCGGGGACTCAGGGAAACTGAACCTGACTGGGAGTTTGGGGGCACATTTAAAAGAAGCAGGTCTTTGACCTGGTGGGCAAGGGCTGTGCGTCAATTGACGCAAGAAGGTGCAGCAGATCAAACTGTTGAAATAGAAGGAGAGCGTCCTTTTCTCCTGTTTTCAATGTTCTAGGTTACTTTCAGACACTACATTTTTCACTTTATCTTCAATTTGAAGCAATTTATTAAATTTATTTACTTCAAAGGAAGCAAAAATATCTTGGAAACATTTTTTCTTATATAATTTTGATATTATTAATTGTTATATGTTTAAAAATATCATTTTTTAAATATTATTTATCAATTTATTTTAGTTGACTGCCATGCAGTGGTACACAGTGTTCGTCTAGATTCAGTTTGGTTCAAGACTGACTGGTTTCTGTGACACATTTCTGGTTCAGAGCTTGACTCTTGAACTGTGTGAAACAGTAAAAGTCTGCTCTTCTTGGCAGCTCAGAACCGGCTGACGTTGGTTTGTTTTAGCTGGTTTGTTGATCTAATGTGTCCCCTTCAATCAGAGGGGGTGGGAAAAAGAGGAGTCTCCTTTTTCTGAGCCAATCTGCGCTTGCAGAGCAAGAACAGGGGCAGGCAAAACCACAGGCACACCGTCTTCAACTCGTATCAAGATGCAAACACACCAAAGCCGCTCTTATCAGTGGAACACGTAAAAATCAATTTATACTCTTTTAAATGTTTTGTGTCAGTTCTAAAAATCATTATTCCTATAAATTTCTCAGTATTAAGAAATGCTAAGATGATTTAAAACCACTTGTTAAAAATTCAACATGAATTCGCATTTCTAGACTTTAAACCTTCCAGGTGATGCACTCATGAAACATTGACTCTTAAGTTAAATATCAAAGTGGATCAAACAGCTTTCATAAACATTCTAATTAAAAATTTACTGAAAAAGATTGTTCTCAGTTTACGAATTTGTGTCGGGACAGGGTCAGGAACAGGTGTTCCTCTCTGGATGTGGCTGGGTAAATAATTACACCAGTGCTAGTGAGATTTGAGGGTTTTTGCCTTTTTTCACTGCTGTTCTGCACCGAGAACATGACAAGAATATGGAAAAACAAGCCAAGAGAGAAGATCCTCTTCAGTTTTGTTGGTCGTAAATCACATAAACATAGATTTAACTAAAAAGTTAAAAAAGAATGAGTGCTTTGATTAAAATTATGTCACTTTATATATATATATATATATATATATATATATATATATATATATATATATATATATATATATATATATATATATATATATATAAACTACTAGTGTTTTTTGAGATGCTGCAGATTTGAAATGGATCAACCATGAAAAGTCTACATCTTTACAAATATATTAAGTAGTGCTGCCACGATCAGTCGACTAATCGGTGACTAATCCACTTAAAATAGTCGACGACAAATTAAATAGACGCTTAGTATTTACTTTATTTTATATGGAGTCAGAGTGTAGAAAAGTTGAAAGTTATAATGGCATTATGCTAGCTTTTTGGACTATTAAGGCATTTATTAAGGTTTTTTAGGCTATTTTGGAGTTCAGCTAATATTTCAGTTACATGCTAGCTGTTTTGGCTAATTTAGGCTATTTTCGGTTAGCTTAGCTATTCATGCTGCATGCTACCTCTTCTTCTTCTTTTACTTTAGAGTTTAGTTAATATTTCAGCCACATGATAGCTGTTTTGGCTAATTTAGGCTATTTTAGGCTAGTTTAGCTAATATTCTAGCTACATGCTAGCTGTTTTGGGGAATTTAAGGTATTTTCAGTTGGTTTAGCTAATATTTCAGCTATACTAGCTGCTCTGGCTAATTTTGGCTATTTTTGTTTAGTTTAGCCATTTCAGCTGCATGTTAGCTATTTTAGCTAATTTAGGCTACTTTAGAGTTCACCTAATATTTCAGCTGTTTTGGCTAATTTAGGCTACTCTAGAGTTTGGCTAATATTTCATGCTAGCTATTTTGGCTAATTTAGGCTATCTTTGGCTAGTTTACCTAATATTTCAGCTACATGCTAGCTGGTTTGGGTAATTTAGGGTATTTCCGGTTAGTTTGGCTATTTCAGCTACATGCTAGCTATTTTAGCTAATTTAGGCTACTTTACAGTGTGGCTAATATTTCAGCAACCTGTTAGCTGCTTTGGCTAATTTAGGCTATCTTAGAGTTTAGCTAATATTTCATGCTAGCTATTTTGGCTAATTTAGGCTATTTTAGGGTTCAGCTAATATTTCAGCTACATGCTATCTATTTTTGGTAATTTAGGCTACTTTAGGGTTCAGCTAATATTTCAGCTACATGCTAGCTGTTTTGGGAAGTTTAGAGTATTTTTGGTTAGTTTAGCTATTTCAGCTGCATGCTAGCTATTTTAAGCTAATTTAGGCTACTTTAGAGTGTAGCTAATATTTCAGATACATGCTAGCTGCTTTGGCCAATTTAGGCTACTTTAGAGTTTACCTAATATTTCATGCTAGCTATTTTGGCTAATATGGGCATTTTAGATTAATTTAGCTAATTTTGCAGCTACATGCTAGCTGTTTTGGATAACTTAAGCTTTTTTCAGTTTTTTAGTATAATTTGGCATCAAACTAATATTTTAGCTGGCTTTCAGTCTCACTGTGTTAAGCTTGTAGCTTTAGTAATCTCAGCTATCAATTTTAGCATCTTCAGCTATCGTCATTAGCATCTTCAGCAGCTAAATTCAGCTTGCAGCATTCACACTAGCATTATCACAGGTAATGCTATATATTTAGTTTTTAGTTAGTTTAAAGCTAATGATGGTTAAGATGTGTGCTTTAGATCCACTTTGTGCATGATAATTATATCCGGCCCTCCAGATCATTTTATTTTATTGTCATTAATGGCCTATGTTATCTTGCGCTTATTTTAACTTGTATAATTTTGACAAAATATATTTTTATGGAGAGTAAAATATTGAAAGTTATTTAAGGTTTAAGTTCAGGCTTAGATAGAGGAAACTGATTCGCTGTGGCGACCCCTGAAGGGAAAAGCCGAAAGGAAAAGAATAAGAAGATTTAAGGTTTAAGTTGGTTAAGTTGATGCTAGCTGTGTTGGCCAAATTAGACATTTTACCAGTTTTTTTTAAGGCTAATTTGGCGTTTAGCTAATACTTTAGCAAGCTCTTAGCTTCAGCATTTTCAGCAATCACCTTCAGCGTTTTTAGCTATAAATTTCAGCATTTTCAGCTATCAGCCCTAGCATCGTCAGCGATCAAATTCAGCTTATAGCATTCACACTAGCATTATCACAGGTAATGCTATATATCTAGTTCATAAATATGTTAAAAAGTTACGGTTTTAAAGTTTAAAAATTTAGTTTTAGAGTGTTCAATAAATGTTTATCCTGTTTGGCCCGCGGCCTAAGGTGTGTTTTGGATTTTGGCCCCTTGTGCGATTGAGTACAATCGTGACTGAACACAGTCAAGTATATTTTTATTTTTCATTTGAACTACCCGGACACCACAATGCTTGTTTTTCTGTGATTAAAGAAGCTCAAATGTTCAGAAGTACTAAAATCAGAAGTATGACAGCATGTATGAAATGAATCATGTAATACAGAACACAGATGGAGGCGAGTAGAGTTTCCAAATATTTGACTCAAATAAGACTTTCAAAGTGATATTACTCAAGAAGTAAAAATAGACATCCAAATATGTCTTCCATTTGGAAGAAAACAGTGACTGCCAAAAAAGCACATAAGTATTGAGTAACATTTTTAACATTTCTCATTTATGTATTAATGTAATGAGGCAAAAGAAATCAACATTATTCATAAGTGAGTTCTAGTATTTCCAAATTAAAATAAAACTGAAACAACTGAATAAATAGAACATTCAATTGTTTACTGGCTTATTTGGCATCAATAATGGTTTTAGAGATGAGTTGAAGAAGCACCATAATATTTTAAATACATGTTGGTTGATACATTTACAAATACATCCATTATTTACAACTTTGTATTTCTTATATGCTACCAAAAAACAATGGAAATTGTTTTTGTTTGTTAGTTTGTATGAACACAAATGTGCAGATTTATAGTCAAAGCTTATTTAGTTTATTAGTTTAACTGTATTTGTATTTTGTATGTTTTCTTTTACCCTTTTTTTTATAGTTTCTTCAGTAACATCGGCCTCCCAGGAGACAGCAGATGGAAATTATACCCAAAATATGGTATATTTACATTTGTTTTTTAAAGTATTTAATAAGATGCAATGTCCTATTTATTAAATAAATGTTCATATAGACTGCCTATATGTTGATATATTATCGTGCTTCCTCAGAATAAAAGATAGAAAAGCTACAAACAAAATAGTAAACATATTTTGCAAGTAAAATGGAAAAGTAAATATCGCATTTAACAATAAAACAGAAAAAAACGAATATAAGAATTCAAATATTACAAAATGTTAAGGTTATTAATTAATCCCCGCATCTGAACACATAAAAATGCAGAATTTTCCAGATTTTGGAGTCAAATTTTCCTCTTCGCCCATCACCCTCTCTGGTGTTTTTCTATGGCTGACCGGCGGTGATGCTGTGATGATGCTGATGATGTCACCAGCCTCTCCCAGCATCCCCGACTCCGCCATTTTCCCCTCTTTAGTCAGACGGCGCTGCCATCATCCTGTTTTCCGCTCCTCCTCCTCCTCCTCCTCCTCTCGTCCCGCTGACGCACCGCCGTGTTCAGCTCTCAGCTGCTGATGCTGAGGCTCTCTCACCGGCAGCTTCTCCATGTATGGATGCGCGCGGGGAAGTGATGCTGTAGGCCGACCAAAGACGCAGAGACGACACCGCCTGTCCGGAGGACTGGAGCAGGAATCGAACCTGACACTGTTTTGAATGGACAGAGGATTGTGTGGTTTCTGAGCTGCTGAGGTAAGACCCGGCTGCCTTTGCTGTTGTTTTCGTCTTCTGAGTGTTTTAATGCTGTGATGAGTTCAAGGCCTTTCTGTGTGTCTGTAAGGTGGATGGATGCTGGAGGTTTGACTAAAACATACTAACAAACATAACAAATATATATTTTGAGGTTTATCATCACTGGTTGATTAGATACAGAAAATGGAATGTTTGGTGTTAGCGCGCGCTGACCTGCTTTCTGACGCATTGTGGATGTGGCGTCTGCGCCCTGTGTGTTTACGCGGCCTGGCTTTGAGGTGCGGCAAGCGACGCACGATGAAATTGACGGTATTTACATTGACATCATGAAACATTCCAGTCAAAATCTCCATGAATTGTTGCTCTTTTTTAAATTGTAAATAAAGATAAATCTAATTTTACGCACACATTTATGCGCTTTTGACCGGATGATGCGCACATCTGCTGATTGAAGCGAAAGAAAAACATCTTTATGCAGCATTTCCAAAGATATGGCATTTTATAATAAGGTCCATTCTAAATGTGAGTTCCTGTGTCAGCAGCTGCAATGTTTCATAATAAGGCCTCTCAAACGCAGCCTTGTGAATTAGCAGCCATTTTGCTCTGGAATAAGCAGGATGCTGCTGGTGAATCTTCTGCCAAATAATGGCCCGGCCGTTTGGTCAGAATATTTTTGGAGCTGCCTGGAGGGGATAGAAGATAAATGGAGACTGAGTCATGCATCAGCATTAGTGATTTGTGCTGCATGTCCAAAGAACAGCTAATTAAATATAAAAAAGGATTTATTGAGGAACAAAATGACGTGAAAGCGGAAATATTCCAAATTTGAAGCCTGTTAAAAGTCTGGCACATTTACAAAAGCTACTTTTATAAGCTGAAATGTTAAAATAATGTGTAAAAAGGCAAAAAAGAATGAAAGAAAGTTAAATGAAGAACTAACAAGGCACAAGTTTCCTTAGCTGGAGTTCAGAATGCTTCCATGCCAATTAAACTTAGAGAGAAATTTCTGATGAACTACTGCCGCTCTGCAGAAACTATGTCCTAGAAATTGATAGAAGTTTTTCTATTCTGCTGAAAAAAGTAAATTATTTTTTGTTGTTTTCATCAAATTCTAATTTTGGGTTGATAGTTTACTCATCTTAAAAATTGCATTTGATAAAAACTAATATTTTTTTAATGTAACAAATTAAAGAGCTTTTGTTAATTGGTTCACTTTAACAATATAATTATAATTAAAATACCACAATAAAAACAAAATAACGTTGGAGTGGGACTTTGAAGAGTTATATTAGATGTATAAAAGATACAGATATCAAGAAATACTAATAAGATTATGTTGGTAAAAATGTATAAAATCAATTGAGAAAGAATCTTAAAACAGTTTCTCTTCCTGTTGTGTGTCTGTTGTCTTGAATGAATTAATAAAACTTTATTTATAAAGCACTTTACAACTCTTTTAGGTGTACCAAAGGGCTAAAATAAATATTTTTTTTAAATTAGGGAAATTAAGAACAAATTTAAAGAAAGTTAAAGAACTTAAACACTGGAGCTCCGGTGTTTAAGGGTTAACCATCAGAGGAAAACAGCCTAAAAGCTGAAATTTGTTTTTGTTGCTTAAAATAAAAGTGACACTAAAACAAAAGAGAGTTCCTCTGTTAAAAGACATTTTATAGTTTAAATGCCATTTGAATAAAAAATATCTAAATAGTATCTGTTTTATTAAAAGAATTGGACTGTATCATATCACCACAAAGTTAGTTTAATCTTTTATGAATCGATTTGTAGATCTAGACGAATTTTGAATTATGTGACTGGAAAAGATAGTTTTGAATGTAAATGTTGACTATATTATAACTATAAAAGTAAAAAATGCTAAAAAATTTTGAACGTTTTTGCACTATTGTAATATTTATATTTGTCAAAACTGTGTCGTCTATGTGCTCTCGTGGGTTTCAGGTGTGCATCTGTAGCCACGCGGATCCCGAGCTCTCCTGCTGATACAATCGGCTTCGGCATGGCGGGGGCTTCAGTGAAAGTGGCGGTGAGAGTCCGTCCCTTTAACTCGAGGGAAATCGGGAAGGAGAGCAAATGCATCATTCAGATGTCAGGAAACACAACAAGTGAGTATGATTTATGGCTGTTAGCATGTCAGCTAAAACAATCTGGTTATGGACGGATCATTTTGGGTTGTTTATAATGAACAGAAATAGAAGAAAGCTTTTCCTTAATTAAGTTTTTGTTGATCTTTTTCTCCCATTTTAGAGAAAAAAAAAACATCTTGCTAATGGTTTTTGTGACTGTTACCTCCCCTGTGGGTAAACATGGCTCGGGTCGAAGGGGAAAAATACAAAAGGGGACAATCATAAAAACTGGACACCAATTAGAATAAAAGGAACACAGTTTCCTAAATGTTCTGAACTGAAAGAACAAAATCAAACTAGAAAAGTTTCATTACCTGCGATAATGCTAGTGTGAATGTTTTTTGCTGAAAGTAGTCGCTGAAGATGCTGAAGCTTTTTGCTGAAAATGGTGATGTAATTTACTTTAACTGGTGAAGGAAATTTGCTGAAAATGCAATAGCTATTTGTTAAATAGCTTAAAAATGTTAAATTGGCTAAAAGACTGGAAACTTTGTGAAAAAAATATAAAAGTGCGCTGAAGTTGACCAAAATTTTTGAAATTTTTTTAGTAAAATTTCTTTAAAATCCCCAATACATGCCAATTTTGCAAAAATATTTAGCGGGTTGCTTAAATATGAGCTAAACTCCAAATTAGCCCAAAAAACCTCAATGAGTGCTAAAATAGAATTACAAAAAACAAACAAACAAACAAAAAACAACAACAAAAACAAACAAACAAAAACAACGTGCTCATTGTTTATTTAGCTAAACTCCAAAGTAGCCTAAAATTCCTCAGTAAACTAAATGAGTCAAAAACGTTAGCCTGTTGCTAAACTCTTAAGTAGCCTATAAAAACCTCAGCAGATAACAACTCAGCCAAAAACGTTAGCATGTTGTCTAAATATTAGCTAAACTCTTTATTAGCATATACAAACCTCAGTAGATGACAAGTTAGCCAAAAGCGTTAGCATGTTGCTAAAATAAAAGCTAAACTCTAAATTAGCATATAAAAACTTCAGTAGATAACAACTCAGGCAAAAACGTTAGCATGTTGCCTAAATATTAGCTAAACTCTTTATTAGCATATACAAACCTCAGTAGATGAAAAGTTAGCCAAAAACGTTAGCATGTTGCTAAAATAAAAGCTAAACTCTTAATTAGCATATAAAAACCACAGTTTCTTAAGTAGCCTATAAAAACTTCAGTAGATAACAACTTAGCCAAAAATGTTAGCATGTTGTCTAAATATTAGCTAAACTCCAAATTTGCATAAAAAAACCTCAGTAGATGCCAAATTATCAAAAAATAAATATATAAAAACAAACAAAGCAAAACACGTTGTTTAAATACTAACTAAAAGTCCAAAATATTCTAAAATTCCTTAGTAAACTATATTAGTCAAAAACGTTAGCATGTTGCTAAAATAGAAGCTAAACTCTAAATTAGCCTAAAAACCACAGTAGATAACAAAGTAGTCAAAAATGTTAGCATGTTGCTAAAATATTAGTTAAACTCCAATAAAAAAAATAGTATAAAAGATTCAAACATCACATATACTTAGATGTTTGTTACTAATCGACTTAAAATGTTGAAATATGAAGACTTTCTCATTCATTTACCATGAGTCACATTTTGCTCAATGTTTAAAAAAAGTATGAAGTTTATGAATACCAAAAGTACAAACAGTAATATCCTGAACAAGCTGAATGTTTTGATACCAAGATTACTGAAATCCCGGAAAGTGTGATTGAATTTTTACGTACGGAAAGCAGCTGAAGAATCACTATAGTGTGAATATTTACTAAGCATTCACACAATAATTGGTTCGCTGGTTCAAACAAAAATACAAAACAAAAGGAGATTGGAGTGGTTCCAGGCTGAGGACCAACCAGCTCCTCAGCCTACCGCCCTGAGGCCTTCTCTATCTTACCTAATTAAAACCATTTACCCCACTTGCCAGGTGAGCAGAAGGGCGGGGCTTGTTGAAACGGTTCCGCACAGCAGCAGCAAGACCTAACAGTGACCTTTAAAAGCTCAGACAACAGCGCTCTGCTTTTCTGTTCAGACTCTTCTGACCTACATGAAGCAAAAATCTCGCTTATCTCGCTTATTTGTCTTGTTGGCAGCTTCGCCCTGCAGCTTTGTAATGGTGGGCCGGCAGCAGCAGCATCCCAGCAGCTCAGAGAATGAAACAAAAGCTTTAGTCAGGCCTTAGCTGGGCACTGTGTGTAGGATGTGGCTCTCTTCTCTCATCACACGAGCTGCCAGATCCAAAGAAAAGGTCTCATTGTTCTGCTCCAGTCCAGGCTTGGGGTCAGCTGATGTATTAGGGTGTATTTGGGTTTAGATGGAGAGTATGACGGGCCTTTTCCATGTTGGTTTTTAACAATTATTCTTAAACGGTCTCACTGGTTTTGAAAGCAAATACTTCTTGTTATTTAGTGCCAGAACTCTTTCAACCAAAGATGTTGCTGACATCAGTTCTCAGATCAGATTTACAGATAATTCTAGTGAATTTACAGATCCTGATTTTGAGCTGTATGTCTTCAAATAGACCAACCCTGTTTTCCAGCTCTCCCTGTTCTTTGCCATTAGGAGAAAGCCAAATCAACGAGAGATAGATCCTAAAATCCAAACTGGTTCACAAAGTACTGCGATAAAGTGGTTAAACTCAGTTCATTAAGACAATTTAGAAGCTAAAAGAGCTTTTTTTTGCCTAAACTGAAATACCATCAGGTCTGTTTCTGCTTTATTGGCCTTTACAAAAGACATGATCTAAAACCTTTTTTCCACTGAGCGGTCCAGTACGGTCGGATTCATTCTGGCGATCGTTTCCACTCATTTAAGCTTCACTTATTGAGCGGTTTGTTTTCACGGTGCATCATGATGTGTGCTGTAGACCGCCAGCGTGTCATTGCAGTGCGACGACTCGAAAAGCAACAGCAACAATGGAGGTCATCCAGCAGCTGGTCTGTTTCTTACTTTACTTTTTGTACATCGTGTAAAACAGGAATTTAATGTTGTTTGAAAGAAGATGAAAAAGACTTCAGACATCAGATGGAACAGTTTGGAGTTTTATCTTTGCTTGGTTCATTTTGTACGCTGGTGTTTGCAATGACCTGCACTGCTGCTGTATGACGGCAGACAGTGTTTAGTATTATATTAATAATAAAATAAAATTTAATTTATTTTAATTTAATTTAATTTAATTTAATTTAATTTAATTTAATTTAATTTAATTTAATTTAATTTAATTTAATTTAAATAAAATAAAATAAAATAAAATAAAATAAAATAAAATAAAATAAAATAAAATAAAATAAAATAAAATTAAATTAAATTAAATTAAATTAAATTAAATTAAATTAAATTAAATTAAATTAAATAGTAAGAAAATGGTAAAAACTCCAACAGAACTTAGATGTTCATTTTTGTTTTTCTGCGTTTCACTTTGCCTGATTCACCTTTGTTTCCGGTTTTGGTTTTGACTTTTGGACTGTTCTGTTCTGCCTGCTTTGCTGTCATTTATTATCTTCTCTCATGCGTAATGTTGACCTGGACTAAATGTTTGTGTGTGAGGACTGAAGCTACTGGGGAGGGGATCTCTTCCTCTGATAGTGGAGGGAGGGTTCATTCAATCGGGATATGGTCTAGATTTAGAAAAAAAGTTAAACTCCCATGAGGGTTGAATCACAAAAACTAAATATGCTGACTGTAGTATTTGGAAATAAATGTATTTTAAACATGATCTCGTGGCATTTACCTCATATTGGAGGACATGTGTGAAGAAATGAAGCTCAAAATTACATTTCTGAGTATTTTATTTATTCAAATCATTGTTAGAACACACAGAACTGCAATAGGAAAAGGATTGTCAGTGTGAAATAGAAGATACAGTGAGATGCTTCATTCTGATGCTTCCACTTTCAGACGTCTTGATCCATATTTGTCTTCATTTCGTAAAATCTGGCTCAAAACTGTTCAGCTGGATATCTCCAATATTACTCGACATTTTTGTTGTACTAATAATGTTAGGGAGCTAGTGGGAGAGCACGCAAACCACTGGTGGATATGAAGGGGACGGGCTAATATGGAGAGAAAATAGACTCAACCCCAATTTGTGTGTTCGTAATTCCTGATTTGTACATAATTTAGGATTTGTGCGCTAAGTAATTCTTGATTTGTGCGTAACTATGGAATTGCGCTCTTGATTTGTCACTCATACAATACATTTTGTAAATTAAAAAATATATAAAATACAATTTACAAATCTGATATTAGCCTTTTTTACGTCTCCAAGATTTATGATGCGTTTAAATGCTGAGAGGATGCTGGGTCATCTGAGTTTTCTTTTCAGCCCATTTTAACTTGGATTGCAAATAATATTTAGTGAAACTTTACATTTTCTTCTTAAACTGTTTAAACGCATCACTTACATGTGAATTTTGGAGAGTCTCACATCAGATTTGTGCATAAATGCAGTTTTGTGTGTGAATAACAAGCGATTTGTGCATCATTTTTAAAGATTTGCAAGAATAATTAGTCTTAAACGTTTGCAATCTTAATTTGAGCATGTATAAATATTTTTTTTTATTTTGCATTTTTATTTTTTTTATGTAGTAATTTTTGTACTTATGCACAACATGTATTGTATGAGTTACAAATCAAGAAAAAGGACGTACAAATCCACAGTTACACACAAATCAAGAGTTTAACATGCAGAAAACAGGGTGAGTCTATTCTCTTTCCATAGACTTACTCTCCACCAACAGTTCCATCCACAACTCAGAGGTAAATCTGTGATAAACTACTCCAGCTCTGCAGAAACTATGTCTGAGATTTTTTCCTTTTTGGCTAAAAACAGCATCAACATAATTAAAAGACGACTAGGAACAATTTTACATAAGATTAAAGGAAGATTGACTTTAAAGAACGGAGTCAAGAACACAAAGCTTGTGAGAAAAAATGTATTTTGACCTATAAATTGGATTTATTTAGGTGTGAAACTAAATATTTTTATTAATTAAAGCTTTGATTTAACATTTCTAACATTTGCACTTTGTTCTTTTACAGCAATCCTGAATCCCAAACAACCCAAAGAAAACAAAAGCTTCAACTTTGACTTTTCTTACTGGTCACACACCACGGTAAGACTCACAGCAATAATTGATTCCCTCGTTTGTGACTAATTAATTACACATTTTGATTCAATAATAAAGTATATTTCCAACATATTTTATCCTGTGTTTTCAGCCTGAGGACATCAACTATGCCTCACAGATGCAGGTGTACAAGGACATCGGAGAGGAGATGCTGCTCCACGCTTTTGAGGGTTACAACGTTTGCATATTTGCTTACGGACAAACGGGAGCGGGCAAAAGCTACACAATGATGGGCCGACAGGAACAAGACCAGCAGGGGATCATACCCCTGGTAAAACAGAACAGCTGCTCTAGAAAAAAAAGAAGCTTTTTTTTTTTAAATGTGATTCTTTTTACTCTTATTTTTCAAATGTTTGACTGTAATATCTTTATCTTCTAGCTGTGCGAGGACCTTTTCACAAAGATAAACGATAGCAATAATGACAACAACATGTCGTACTCCGTGGAGGTGAGCAACACCTGAAATTCTTGTTTGTTTTGTTGATTTTTAGGTAACACTTTAAAACAGATTATTAATATTGTAGACAATAGTCTCACTCTAGATGTTAATAATTCATATTAAGTATGTAAAAAAACATATTTTGTGTATTACGTCTTACTAAAAACCCTATAAACACATTAATAATGTTTTTTAATGTATTAATAATACTTGTTATGAATCTTATTATAAAGTGATAGAAACTTTTAGAAATTAGAGTAAAGAAATTCAATATTTTCTTTGAATTTTATGTTTTTTTCTTCATTATTATGAAATTTAAGTTAAATATTGAGAAATCTTAGGTTTAAAAAGTAATTCGGACTAAAAAAAAAGGGGAATTTTTCCAAAAATATTTACATTTTGCAAGAAAACTAATAAAAATCCAATTTTACTGTCATTTTCAAAACTCTACTTTAACTTCATGTAGCTTAATTTATGTTAAAAAGTTTCACAAGTTGAATATTAGTTTGTTTATTATGAAATTTAAGTTAAATTTGGAGAAATCTTAGGTTTAAAAAGTAATTCGGACTAAAAAAAAGTTAATTTTTCCAAAAATATTTACATTTTGCAACAAAACTAATAAAAAATATAATCTTCAAAACTCTACTTTAACTCCATGTAGCTTAATTTATGTTAAAAAGTTACACAAGTTGAGTATTTGTCCGTTTTTTTGTGTTGACAAAAGTGAATTGACACAAGTCTTTTATTGTTCCCTAAATGCCTGAGTAATAATTAAACTCTTTTACAACGTCTTCTTGTTGTTGTGTCTGCAGGTGAGCTACATGGAGATCTACTGTGAGCGTGTGCGTGACCTTCTCAACCCCAAAAACAAAGGCAACCTGCGAGTCAGAGAGCACCCCCTGCTGGGGCCCTACGTTGAGGATCTGTCCAAACTGGCCGTCACCTCCTACAACGACATCCAGGACCTGATGGACTCTGGGAACAAGGCCAGGTAACGAAGATGAAAATCAAAAAGAAGAAGAATCTAAATGAAGGAAAGGATGAAAATATATCTTCTTGTTTACATGGTTTTCCAGGACTGTGGCTGCTACAAACATGAACGAGACCAGCAGCCGCTCTCATGCCGTCTTTAACATCATCTTCACGCAGAAGAAATACGACATGGACACGGACAACACCTCAGAGAAGGTTCTGCCACAAGCCTAAATCTGTTTAAAACATGCTCTTTTGACAAAAAATCAGAACTCAAAGGTTAAGAATTGGTAAAAATATATGAATATTGTATGTATTTTGTTATGTTATTGCAGGTCAGTAAGATTAGTCTGGTGGATTTGGCTGGCAGTGAGAGAGCAGACTCAACTGGAGCCAAAGGAACCAGACTGAAGGTGAGAGGTTGTCCTGTGTAGTTTCTGAAAAGAGAAGTCATTTAATGTGGATTTAAAGCAAAACATTCAAACTAAAATAACAAATGCTTATTTTTTATGATTTTTTTTATTCCACAGGAAGGAGCAAACATTAATAAATCCTTGACCACACTGGGGAAAGTCATTTCTGCTCTGGCGGAAATTGTAAGTTAATTCAGAACATCTGTTCTATTTTGGGAATTACTTTTACTTTATTTAAGCAATAATCTAATAACAATAATTCTTCTATTTCAACTTCAGGACTCTGCTCCAAATAAAGTAAGTTGTTTTACTGAAAGTGTTAAATGAGCAAACACAATATTTTGAGAGATCTTCTGAGTAAAATAACAAAAAATGTTTTTCAGAATAAGAAAAAGAAGAAGGTGGAGAGTTTTATTCCCTACAGAGATTCAGTTCTGACTTGGCTGCTGAGAGAGAATCTTGGTAAGTTGTTGCACGGAAAGGCTCCTATTATTATTTTTTAGAATGTAGCTCTTTTTTTAAACAGCACATCATGTTGTGTTTTTTAGGAGGAAACTCTCGCACAGCCATGGTGGCTGCCCTCAGCCCTGCAGACATTAACTATGATGAAACCCTCAGCACTCTCAGGTGAGCAAACATCATAAATGATCATTACATTTGACTTTTCCTCACCTGCAATTTGTTTAAAAAATAAACCAAATGTTCAACTAGATATATTAGCATTACTTACAATAATGTAGTGTGACCGCTTCAAGCTGAGTGTGGCTGTTGAGCTGATAGTTGAAAATGATGAAATTGATAGGTAAACATGCTAAAGCTAATAGCTGAAAATGCCAGCGCTGAAAGCTTGCTAAAATATTAGCTAAATGCCAAATTAGTAAAATTAAAAAGTCTAATTTTGCCAAAGCACCTAGTATAGTGCTAAAATATTAGCTAAATGCCAGATTCGCCAAAAAAAAAAAAGAAAAACAACAGAAAACCCTGTAAAAATATCTAATTTTGCTAAGACAGCTAGCAGAATGCTACTATATTAGCTGAATGCCAATTAAGAAAAAAAATCTGTAAAAATTTCTAATTTTGCCAAAGCAGCTAACAAAATGCTAAAATATTAGCTAAAAAATTACAAATTTAACTAAAGAACTTGGAAAAATTACTTTTTTTAAGAAGCTAACATATTGCTAAAATATCAGCTAAACTACAAATTAGCCTAAAAACCGAAAAAACGTTCTAAATTCGCCAAACATAGCTAGCATGTTGCTAAATTAAAAGCTAAATGCCAAATAAGAAAAAAAAGTAAAAAAACAAACTGGAAAAAAATCTAATTTTGCCAAAGCAGCTAGCATAATGCTAAAATATTAGCTGAATGCCAATTAAGCAAAAGAAAAAGACAAAAAATCTGGAAAAATGTTTCATTTGGCCAAAGCAGCTAGCATAATGCTAAAATATTAGCTAAATTCCAAATTTACCCAAAGAACTTGAAACATGTCACATTTGTTTTCAAAAAGCTAACATATTGCTAAAATATTAGCTAAACTCCAAATTAGCCTAAAAACCGAAAAACTGGGAAAACTGTCTAAATTCGCCAAACACAGCTAGCATGTTGCTAAATTAAAAGTTAAATGCCAGATAAGAAAAAAAAGTAAAAAAACAAACTGGAAAAAAATCTAATTTTGCCAAAGCAGCTAGCATAATGCTAAAATATTAGCTGAATGCCAATTAAGCAAAAGAAAAAGACAAAAAATCTGGAAAAATGTTTCATTTGGCCAAAGCAGCTAGCATAATGCTAAAATATTAGCTAAATTCCAAATTTACCCAAAGAACTTGAAACATGTCACATTTGTTTTCAAAAAGCTAGCATATTGCTAAAATATTAGCTAAACTCCAAATTAGCCTAAAAACCGAAAAACTGGGAAAACTGTCTAAATTCGCCAAACACAGCTAGCATGTTGCTAAATTAAAAGTTAAATGCCAGATAAGAAAAAAAAGTAAAAAAACAAACTGGAAAAAAATCTAATTTTGCCAAAGCAGCTAGCATAATGCTAAAACATTAGCTAAATTCCAAATTTACCTAAATAACTTGAAAAATGTCACATTTATTTGCCAAAAATTTTTGCCCTTAAAACTAGAAAACTGTCTAAATTCGCTAAAGACAGCTAACATGTTGCTAAATTAAAAGCTAAATGCCAAATTACTCCAACAAACCCAGCAGTTGAACATTTTAAAGTTAGAATAGCATCTCTAGCTGGAAGTATATGTTTACAAGACTCAAAGTGCCCAAAGTTTTTGAATGTTTTGAGCGATTTCTCATTCATTTCCTATGGGGTATATTTTGCTCAATATTTAAAAACTAGAAAGTGTATGAATACTGTAAAGCATTCTCACAATAGTGATTCGACCTGGATGATAAGAAGCCTAAAAATGTACCCAGTTCAGGCTGAGGTTTAAGACTTTGATGTCCCCCAGGTACGCTGATCGTGCTAAACAGATTCGCTGCAACGCCGTGATCAACGAGGACCCCAACAACCGCCTGGTGCGTGAACTGAAAGAGGAAGTGGCTCGTCTCAAAGATCTGCTGTACGCGCAGGGCCTGGGAGACATCATAGAGAGTGAGTGTAAGGCTTGAACCACACCTCAACACAATACTCTCTTCTATCACTAAAGGGTTCACACATGGGATAGATTCTGTTTAATCTGAAAAATCCCTGAGTCAGTGGTGTCTCTTCTCTCTTTCCTCTGTTCTATCAGCGTTTCGCTGCACCGATCCGGTCATCACTGGTTTGAAATGTGTGTTTAACTCTTGCAAGCCTGCGCTTTGCAACTAAAAGGAAGAAAAAAGCCCCACACCACACCAGAGAGCAAACCTTTATTTTTTAAGAAACTTTCTTGTAAAGTCAATTTAAAGAAAGGCTGATTATGTAGGGCAACAAAAAGGCTCTAAAAATTCTATGCTTTGATTTCTTTTTCTCTGCAGCATGAAAAAAATGGTGTCCTGTTTGGTTTTTCTTCGTAAACATTTTGATCTGAAGTCATGTAGACCCTTCTCCTGTGTCCTCCACACGGGGACATGCAAACGTTTGGGTGGTTTTGTTTGTCCCATCAAAGGCAGAAAAAGGTGATCTCCTGTTAAAGATCATAAAAGAACGATGTTTTAATTCAAAATATTACTTTTCCTTGTTTCCTTACTTGGATTTGGATTTGAAAATGATTTATTTCAAGCAACCAAAACAAAAATAGAGCAAAAAAGACAAACAATGGCAGTATAAATCTATACCGTTACTTTAAATTATTGGATAATTAGTCATAAAATGATTGGAAAATATGCATGCTCATACATCCACGAACAGGTAAATAATTCAAATATTATGACTAAAAATCATAAATGGACCTATTAGCTCTTATGCATGCAGAACACGACACGTGGAAACCATTTGACAAAAGATTTTGTCAGTTATTGTTTTTAACTATTTATTCCAGCAATCTTGTGTTAAAAGACATTTCAGTTTCAAACTGTGTGCCTCCAAACACTAGATTTATCTTTATGATTATTAACAAAGCTGCCGAAAGTCTTGAAATGAAGTTTAGCATTAACATGATGATTTACTGTTATTTTCCTCCATTGACTGTATATGAGAACTGGAATGAGTTAGTGTGACATCATCCACAGAAAATGTCTTACTTCTGGCTCCAACCAAATGAAGTCAAATTAGCCGCCATTTTTTCATGATTTGGATTCCACCATATTGGAGCCAGAGAAAATCAGTAAGAAGTGATTTGTCCAAGTAGGTCTGAGTTGAGGTTTCTATGGGAACCATTCTTGCCAATAAGAAGTGAGAGAAAAGAAAAACGACTTTTTTCTGGCTCCAATCAAAAGGAAGTCAAATTAGTCGCCATCTTTTCGCGATACGGATGCCGCCATGTTGGAGCCAGAGGTCAGTGAAGAGCGACTGGTTCAAGTCAATCTGAGTCAAAGTTTCCATGGCAACCACTCTCGCCAATCAGGAGTGAGCTTTCTAAAACTCCACATCCCTACTCATTGACTGTATAAGAGAGAGCTGGACAGAGTCAGTGTGACATCACCCACAGAAAATGACTTAGTTCTGGCTCCGACCAAAGGAAGTCAAATTAGTCGCCATTTTTTCATGATATGGATGCCACCATGTTGGAGCCAGACAAAATCAGTAAGAAGTGATTTGTCCGAGTTGGTCTGAGTTGACGTTCCTATGGCAACCACTCTTGCCAATAAGGAGTGAGCTTGTTGGAAGTCCACATCCCTATCCATTGGCTGTATAAGAGAGAACTGGACAGAGTTAGTGTGACGTCACCCATAGAAAAACGACTTTTTTCTGGCTCCAACCAAAAGGAAGTCAAATTAGTCGCCATCTTTTCGCGATACGGATGCCGCCATGTTGGAGCCAGAGGTCAGTGAAGAGCGACTGGTTCAAGTCGGTCTGAGTCAACGTTACTATGGCAACCACTCTCGCCACACAATAACATCACTTAAAAAAACATTAAAAACACAATAAATAAGTTGACATCAATCCAAATTTTATTGAGGCAACTGATTTTTTATAACTTAAATATCTTGCACTACAGAAAAAAATATAAAGAAAAAAATAGTAAAAGCAAAAACATGTTAGAAATGGCAGCAAAGCAACAATACTTATTCCGATAAGGGGATTTTGGCTTCTTGGAGCCAGCGGGTACTTCCTGTTTGGAACACAACACAGGATGTAGGGGGGTCACTCGGTCCAGTTCTCACATACAATCAATGGATTTAGCATAGCGAAAAAGAGGGACCTAAAGGACACCATTTGAGTCTTGTTTCTCTGTGTGGAGCTCTTGTAAGAGGCTGTGCTAAACAGTTTCTAGGCTATTCTTTTTGCTTCACACACTCCACATCGGTTCTACATGCATTTTTGACGTTTTCTCATCTTTGCTTTGACCTAAACGTGCTTGCGAGCATTTAACATTTTGTGCTGTTGTGTTTTAGTTGCTTTTCTCTCAGCGATGGCTTTAATAAGAGTACTTCAGCTGCTTTGGTTCATTGTTTCAGCTTCTCTTCTTCTTTTTTTTTGTACTTCTCCCTGTTGGTTCCCCGTTTCATTGTTTTTCCTTTCTTAATCTCCCGTGAATCCTTGCTGTCTCTGTAAACACCTGGTGTCTGCTCCTACCTTCCGTCCTTTTCTTTGGTCCTCCTCCTCCTCCACACCTCCTCTCTCTGGCAGACCTGTGCGATTACAAGAACTTTGTGAATAATCGCCAGGCTGTCAATCAAAGGGGTGATCTCTCCACAGTGACCCATGCAATGACAGGAATGAGCCCCTCCCCGTCACTCTCCGCCTTGTCCAGCCGCGCCGGATCCATCAGCAACCTCCACGATCGCATCTTCAGCCCAGCCAGCGAGGAGGCCATCGAAAGACTCAAGGTGGGATTGGTGGGGGGAGAGTGAAAGAATTTCACTATATGGGTGTGATCCAAGGCATGAGGCAGATAAGAAAGTCAGAATGTGAGCATTGCTTTGTTTGGATTTGCAGGAAACAGAGAAAATTATCGCTGAGCTCAATGAGACATGGGAGGAGAAACTGCGTCGCACAGAAGCAATCCGCATGGAAAGGTCGGTCCATGTTTTCCATCACTTCAATATTTTGCTTTAATTCAGCCACCAATCAGATTTATTCTTATTAATTATGCTTTTTCATTTCTTTTATTAATTAGTTAGTTGACGGAGACATTGTAAAATAAAAAGCGTCTATTTGATAAAAGGCCATTTTTTCAAATGCATAAGAAGGAAAATATAAATGAGCAATAGAAATATATGACATACGGTAATTAATGGGTGAAAACTTTATTTATTAGAAGAAAACAGAAGTAATTGATATCAACATTTTTAATGGATAAAAATACTTTTTTTTTTATTATTCTTTAATGGGTTAATGTTTTTATCTCTGAAATTATTTTTGTTTTCTGCCTTTAAAAAATGTATGTATACACATACTTAATTGGCTTTTTTGTATCTTTTTTTTAATCCATAAAATCTTAGTCTAAATTACTTTTTATACTAATTACGACAACCATTTTATATTATTCATGAACCAGTATTTTCTCTGGTTTAAAAAAAATCCTCACTTAAAACTTCACTTACACTCAAATTTTATCTTTAAAAGCCTAATGTAACATAAAAACGCTAAACCAGAAGAAATCTAAGCAATTCCAGTTCAAATGTCTGCATATATTTCTTTTATTTTTCCAAAATAATTATAAATATCCTGATATAATGCAAAATTCTCCCTAAAATAGTTAAAAGCATTAAACACAATTTAGTAGAGTTTTGTTAAAATTATCAGCCAATCTTAATTTTTTTTCAAGATAAATTATTTTTCACTAAATTAATTATATAAATACCTAATTTATATATTCTCCACATTTGCATGCCCCTTTATTTATTTTTTCCCTACTTTTGTGTGCAATTTTTCCTTTTCTAAAAATGTTGTTCACATATTCTCACTAAAATGTTGAATATGTGAATTTATGTACCATATTTTATGTACTCTTGAAAAATCGAAATACAGATACAACAAAAAAAACCATTATTTATAACATTATTTTTTCTTTGTTAAAATATGCAACTTACCAACAACAAAAAATAAATGCAACAATATTTAAATTGTTTTTTGGAGTTTTTTTGTTTTTGTCTTTTTGATGATCACTTCCTCCTGTAGAGAGGCTCTGCTGGCTGAGATGGGTGTTGCAATGAGAGAGGATGGAGGCACTGTTGGCGTCTTTTCTCCCAAAAAGGTAAAATATATTTCCCAGTTGTGTACACCGGAAAAATCAACCATGTAAATGTATAGTATGGAGGATGTGTCAAACTGAAAACAAACGTAAAACTAACTTTGCTTGCAGACGCCTCATCTGGTGAACCTGAACGAGGACCCGCTCATGTCTGAGTGTCTGCTCTACTACATCAAAGATGGCATCACCAAGTAAAGCATTAATAATTCTATTGTTTCAAACGTTCTAACTTTTGTCAAAACTTGTTATAATTGAAGTGATATTTTTCAGAGTTGGCCGTGAAAATGCGAAAACACGCCAAGACATCGTTCTTAGTGGCCACTTTATTAGGGATGAACACTGCACGTTCAGTAGCACCACCGGTCCACAGGGGGAAGGTAAAGACGTCAATGTGTCTGGGAAAAAAAAGTAAAGTTTTACTCATAAAGTTACTGATCATTTATCTTCGTCTGGATCAGGATGCGTCATTCTTGAGCCGTGTGAAGGAGCAGAAATATACGTCAATGGAAAGCGAGTCACATCACCCATAGTCCTGCGATCCGGTAAGGAAACATCTTGTCTGATTGAATTATTTTAATTCAAACTAGATTCATTGCATTATCTGGGATAATGTTAGTGTGAATGCTTTTTTGCTGAATGTGGCCGCTGAAGATGGAATAGCTGATAGGTGAAGAAATTGAAGCTGATAGCTAAAAGTGCTCAAGCTGATAGCTGAAAACACTGAATCTGAAAGCTTGCCAAACTATTAGCTAAATAACAATAAGCCAAAAACTGGAAAAACGTAAAAGTTTGCCATAACAG
>NC_050528.1:9827052-9833973 GCF_002922805.2 Oryzias melastigma
ATAACATGTTGCTAAAATAACAGCTAATTCCAAATACCCTATAAAACACAGTAGTTACTGAACATTTTAAAGTCTGAATATTGTCTCTATCTGAAAGTATGCAAAGTATGCAAAGTATGCAAGTATGAAAGTAAATGCTGTAATGCATTCACACAAATACTAAATCCATTATCTTGAAACTGTTTCTCTGTTTTTTGCCTTCTTGTGTCTTTAAGGGAACCGTATCATCATGGGGAAGAGCCACGTGTTCCGCTTTAACGACCCCGAGCAGGCGCGTTTGGAGCGCGAGAGGACGCCGTGCGCAGAGACGCCGGTGGAGCCCGTGGACTGGGCTTTTGCTCAGAGGGAGCTGCTGGAGAAACAAGGCATTGACATGAAGCAGGAGATGGAGCAGAGGTCGGTGTGGGCATCTACATCTCTTCAGTTCCTCTTTAAACATTAGATTTTTCCTAAAATTGAGTCAAAATGTTCCAGACTTCAGGAGCTTGAAGATCAATACCGGAAAGAGAGAGAGGAAGCCAGCAACCTGCTGGAGCAGCAGAGGCTGGTGAGTGGAAGCTCCACTTAAAGGTCATTTAAGTTCCTGCTGATCACCAACTCCATATTGTCTTTCAGGACTATGAGAGTAAGCTGGAGGCCCTTCAGAAACAGGTGGACTCTCGTTACCTGGAGTCACCAGAGGAGGAGGAGGAGCCTGAAGAAGAAGGTGAAGTTGTTCTCTGAAAGGTCTTATCTTTTTTCATTTTTTTGCTGTGTTTTACTCACTTTCTGGCTGGGTTTGTCTCCAGTGCCGTGGACCAAACATGAGACTGAGCTGGCGCTTTGGGCTTTCAGAAAGTGGCGTTTCTACCAGTTCACCTCTCTCAGAGATCTGCTCTGGGGCAATGCCATCTTCCTCAAGGAGGCCAATGCTATTAGTGTGGAGCTGAAGAAGAAGGTTGGTTTTTGCTATTTAAGAAAAAAAAACACAAGTATTTGCTAATTGATGTATTAAACCATGAAATGTTTGGCATCCTCCAAAATAATCCATATTCTAATATTAAAGTTATTGTTTTTAATTGGTTTTATATCTCAATAGGTGCAGTTCCAGTTCGTCTTGCTGACAGACACTCTCTACTCGCCGCTGCCGCCGGACCTGCTTCCTCCCAGCCTGGCCAAAGAGCGGGAGAGACGACCTTTTCCTCGGACAATCGTGGCTGTGGAAGTCCAGGACCAGAAGAACGGAGCTACACATTACTGGACTCTGGAGAAACTCAGGTATTGCAGCATTTTTTGTCATTGAAGTTACTGATCATGTTGTATATCTTTAAAGAAACTATGTTTTTGAAGGAGGACATATATTAAGAAAATTAAACTCAAAATTTAATTTGTGAGTATTTCTTTGTTTTAATTATTGGGAATCAGGAGCGAATGAAAACAATAATTGAAAAATAGCTTATTTGTGATGTAAAAAATGCACTGGCTTACACAAACTTCCTGTTCTGCAACAGAACGGGGAAGGGGGCGGGGCTTCTCCATACCGACGGTCCCGCCCAGAACTCAGACACAAATTTCTGATAAACTACTGTCCCCTCTGCAACTAAAAAGAGCATAACGGCTTTCAAACAACTCAAAAGAAGATCGGAATGAGAAGATTTTATGTGAAGTCAGATGCATAGATTGCAATAAAAAAAATCTTTTTGTTGCTAACATCGAAGACTTAAGTAGCTGATGTTTCGTGTTATTGGCCCTCCTTGCAGGCAGAGGCTGGACCTGATGAGAGAGATGTATGACCGCGCTGCAGAGCTGCCCAGCAGTGCTGTGGAGGAGTGTGACCACGCCATGACCGGAGGTGACCCCTTCTACGACCGCTTCCCGTGGTTCCGTCTAGTCGGAAGGTCAGCCATCTCTAAAAACGTATTTCCTTTTATTTTTTTTCATTCACCAAAATTAAAGGCCGTCTCACTCCTCCCTTCAGAGCTTTCGTGTATCTGAGTAACCTGCTGTACCCGGTTCCCCTGGTGCACCGTGTGGCGATTGTCAGCGAGAAAGGAGAGGTGAAAGGATTCCTCAGGGTGGCTGTGCAGGCTATTTCTGGTACAAACCAAACGGCAGTTTTTTTGTATTAGAGCTGCTGAACATGAGCTTATAAAAGTTGATCATTAAAGTCATCTATTTGTCCTACTTTAGCTGACGAAGAGGCTCCGGATTACGGCTCTGGAGTGAGGCAGTCGGGCACTGCCAAGATCTCATTTGAGGACAAACAGTTTGAGAAGGTTGGTATCTGGAATCTTCTGGATGAAAATACTTAGAAATGTTTTTTTCTGTCTAAAATAAAGCAAAACTAACGAGCTTGCTTCAGTTCCAGAGCGAGTCGTGTCCTGGAGGTTTGTCGCATTCCAACACATCCCAGGAGGAGCTGCGGATTGTGGAAGGAGAAGGACAGAATTCCGAGATAGGAATCTCTGCAGATGAAGTCAACAACAACACCTGTGCAGGTGAGGGGGAACTAAACTTAGGTCATTATTTTTCTCTTGAAAATTGGATTTAAAGGAATGTAAACCGGTGATGAAAACACCTTTAAAGTAGAAATAAATTAAGAGTTTGTGTGTCTGTGCCGCACAGCCACACAGGAGCCACCTCCAAGCCCGGTGAAGTCCTTAGGTCTGGACCTCCCTCTGGAGCTGTCCCCCGAGAAAGCCTTGTCCCACCTGAAGATTGGAAGCACCTTCACCTTCAGGGTCACCGTCTTACAAGCCTCCAGCATCTCAGCAGAATATGCCGACATCTTCTGCCAGTTCAAGTGAGCTTTAGACTTAAAGCTGTGTCTAGCATTGATTTTTGTTCATGAAAATGCATTTTTGTTATTATTCAAAACTCATGTAGTTTAATTCCAAATTGCCAAAGTTTCAACATTTATTTTTTTAAAGCTTCATCCACCGTCACGATGAAGCTTTCTCCACTGAGCCTCTGAAGAACACCGGCAGAGGACCTCCTCTGGGTTTTTATCATGTACAAAATGTATGTAATAACCCAGAAATTATAAAGATTTTTTGTGGAATATAAAATAATCATATAAATATACTTTAAAAAGGTAATTCTAGTTTGATTTCCTTTGCCTTTTTAGATAACAGTGGAGGTGACCAAGTCCTTCACGGAGTACATAAAGACTCAGCCCATCGTCTTTGAGGTGTTTGGACACTATCAGAAGCAGCCTTTCCCCCCGCTCTGCAAAGATTTGATCAGGTTAGGGACAAAGTTTGATCTTTTTGATCAAAATGTGACATTTTGTTTCGTATAAAAATGTTTTGGTAATGTCGTTTCAGCCCCCTGAGGCCGTCTCGAAGGCAGTTTCCACGAGTGATGCCTTTGTCCAAACCAGGTGAGTTTATTTTTTAAGTTTATATTTTCGTTGTAGGAACTTATAGCCCAATCTTTCTCTCAGCAACTTTTATATTATCAGATTAAGGGTGTATATTGGCAAGAATCTGGTGATACGACACACATTGCAATGCACGTTTCGCAATACAATACTTATTGTGATATGTATCAAGACGGCATCAGATTAATGTTTCACCTTTTGTTTTTTAACGAGTATAACTAAGTCACACTAAGTAGTATATGTCTCATAACAACAAAAACCACGAGGCTGACTGAACCAATGAGACTGAATATTTAACCCTTTAAAGCTCCATTGTTTATGTCCTTTAATTCACTGTAATTTTTCAACCGTTAGCACAATCAACTTAATTTCAGCAGAAAAACTGTGCAAGGTTAATAGCAATAAAAAAACATGTATCTTTCTACATTTTTTGCAGTTATAAATTTGCTCTACAAATTAAATACAGTAAATCCCTATTAGCTTAGTTTTATGTTTTTATGAACAAGAAGCAAAAGAAAAGTAAAACTAGAAAAGTTGCATTACCTGTTATAATGCTGTGAATGCTTTGTGCTGAAAATGCTGAAGCATTTTATGGTGAAAATGCTAAATTTGCTGAAAGACTTGAAATTTTGTTAAAGAACTATGAAAAAGCACGGATGTTGGTCTTAATTAAAAAAAAATGTTAGAAAGTTAGCTAAAAATCCCTAATACATGCCAATTTTTCAAAAGCATGTAGTGTGGTGCTTAAATATGAGCTAAACTCTCAATTAGCTCAAAAACCTCAGTAGATGTCGAATTAGCCTAAAATGCTAACACATTGCCAACACACTAGCGCAACTCTAAAATAGCCTAAAAATCCTCAGTAAAATTTGTAAAAATTGTTAGCCTCATGCTAAAATAAAATTTAAACTCAAAAGTTGCCTAACAAACCTCAGTAGATAACAAATTAGCCAAAGATGTTAGCCTCTTCCGAAAAAGTTAGCCTCTTCCTAGCTAAACTCAAACATAGACTAACAACCTTAGTAGATAACACATTAGCCAAATATGTTAGCCTCTTCCTAGCTAAACTCAAACACAGACTAACAATCTTACTAGATAAAAAATTAGCCAAAAATGTTAGCCTCTTCCTAGCTAAACTCAAACACAGACTAACACTCTTAGTAGATAACAAATTAGCCAAAATTGTTAGCCTCTTCCAAAAATGTTAGCCTCTTCCTAGCTAAACTCAAACATAGACTAACAACCTTAGTAGATAACACATTAGCCAAAATTGTTAGCCTCTTCCCAGCTAAACTCAAACAAAGACTAACAACATTAGTAGATAACAAATTAGCCAAAAATTTTAGCCTCTTAGCTAAACTCAAAAATAGCCTAACAACCTCAGAAGATAACAAATTAGTAAAACATGTTAGCCTCTTCCTAGCTAAAGTGAAAAGTAGCCTAGCAACCTTAGTAGATAACAAATTAGCCAAAAAACATCAGCATGTTGCTAAAATATTAGATAAAATTAGCATAAAGAAAAAACCTCACAACTAAGTAGTTCATGTCTCATTACAGCAAAAACCGTGAGGCTGACTGAACCAATGAGACTGAATATTTAATCATTTAGTGATCAATATTCAATATTATTCCAGCAGATTCTGAAGGAGAAAAGCGACTCGTGCCAACTAGTGGTTGGAGGTTTAGGTAGAAAACAAAAGTATGAAGCTCACAAATAATTAATTAAGTGTTGTCTTGTCAACATTTTAAATATCGCCAAACAAAATATCATGATCACCAAATAGATTTTTCCTTACACACCCCATAAATAAAAATTACTGGAATTGCGTAGAAGCTATAAAAAGATTTTTAAGTAATCAGGGATCAATAATATCTCATTCATTTTTAGTGATCTGTGGTTTCATTTCTGTACCTTTTTTTTCGTTCTCTTTTCAGTGCCAGCCACCAAGCTAAACACGATGACTCGCTCCACAGCGGGACCTTGTCACGCCAAATACGACCTGATGGTTTTCTTTGAGATCTGCGAGCTGGAAGCTAATGGAGAGTGAGTCCTGTCCTAAATGCAGACAATACTCACTGTAAATCTGTGAACTTACATTTTTTTCTCTCCCCTTTTCTCCAGCTACATCCCAGCGGTTGTGGATCACAGGGGTGGGATGCCATGCCATGGAACTTTCCTTCTCCACCAGGTTCTGCTTCATTTCCACAGTTTAACCACCATTTAGATGTAATCTTATGAGAATTATCAGTGCTGAACTAAACTCCTGTTAACTCCACAGGGTATTCAGAGGAGGATCCGAGTCACTATTGCTCATGAAACGGGAAACGATATTGAGTGGAAGGAGGTGAAGGAGCTTGTCATTGGTGAGTTGCACATTTAAGAAAATGTTTGTGAAATATAAAAAGCAATTTAGTTAAAATGTATTGATTTTGCTACAATTTAATGAAACAGGACGCATTCGAAACACCCCAGAGGCTGACGAGACGATCATAGACCCCAACATCCTCTCCCTCAACATCCTGTCTTCTGGATACTTCTGGCCCAAACATGACGACAAGTACGAATTAAATTTTCTTTTTAATTCTCAGTTCATGATTCAGAGTTTTAACCAATTTTTTTTTTCTAATCCATCATCTAACATCAAAGTATTTTCATAAATCAGCTGCTAATCTCCCTAATATATGCTTCTTCTTCTGCTAACTGCAGTGTGTCCTTGGGAGTTGATCATAGGTATAAAGATCTTTTATTTTTTTTATTTTTTGTGATATTTTCTTGGCACAAATTCATAATTTTTCTTTTATTTTATTGCTTTTTTTTTCGCAGAACCTTCTACCGGTTCGAGTCAGCGTGGGACAGCTCCATGCACAACTCTCTGCTTCTGAACCGAGTCACTCCATACGGGGAGAAGATCTACATCACCCTCTCTGCGTATCTGGAGGTAGACATTTACATTTCAAATCGGGTAACCCCACCCCCTACAGCTTTAACTCCATCGACTGCTTTCTAAATGTCGTCTCTGATAGATGGAGAACTGCACTCAGCCGACGGTGATCACCAAAGATTTCTGCGTGGTGTTTTACTCCCGTGACGCCAAGCTGCCAGCTTCTCGCTCCATCAGGAATCTGTTCAGCACCGGCTGTCTCCGCCCCTCAGAGAGGTACGACCTGATGCACAGGGACACGTCATCTTCTCACGAGCAACTATCTAACATTTTATCTTTCTTCCTGGCAGTAACCGTGTCACTGGAGTTTATGAAGTCACTCTCTGCTACGTAGCCGACAATGGAAGTCCAGGTATTTAAGAATAAGTAGAAAAAAAGATTAGTGAATGTAGAAAAAGTATGAACTGTTTTACACATCTTCATCAGGGATGCAGCGTCGTCGCAGGCGTGTGCTGGACACCTCGGTGGCTTATGTGCGAGGAGAGGAGAACCTGGCTGGATGGAGGCCTCGCAGTGACAGCCTCATCCTCGACCACCAGTGGGAGCTGGAGAAACTCAGCTTACTGCAGGAGGTCAGATCAGAAATACCTCATTTGTTTTAGCTTAGTTAGCTGTACA
>NC_050528.1:9834030-9834534 GCF_002922805.2 Oryzias melastigma
GATTCCGATATTTTTAGGCCAGCAGAGAAGGCCTTGCAGGCCCTGACGGCCCGCCACTGATTTATAATGCATAAATGTATTTTAGCTCACATTATTTCTGAATTAATATTTGTAAGATTCAAAATTTGACTCAAACTTATTACTATTACCAGAAAAAATTTAATTAGGTCTGTCAAATGATTGCAATAATCACAATTAATTAATTACAGATATTTTTGTTTGTTATTTTTTCCAATCGCATTAATCTAATTTTTGCGTCGTGCACACCTGGAGGAGCATTTTATCCCGCTCATACCATAGTCATTTAAGAAAAATATCAATATTAAATAAATTGTTAAAACTTCAGTCCTGTCATATTTTTAAGTTTGTTTTTGCTAAGAGTCTTCAGGTTCAGGTTGCCAATCTAGCTCCTTTTTGAGAGCGATAATCGTCATGAGACGTTTAAAAGAGGCATCATTTTAAAAGGAAAGTTCACATCTTAGCATTTGTTTTTGTACAGATGAT